>NW_006204627.1:2310731-2325043 GCF_000334495.1 Tupaia belangeri chinensis | reverse complement strand
AGGGAAAGTGAGAAAGCAAGCCACCAGGTCCAGGACTCAAACTGTGGTCAACCATACAGAAGTGTCTTAACCACCATGCTACCTGCTGCCCCCCCCCCATCTTGGAAGCTTCTAAAACATATTGACACCTAGGTCCAACCCCAGGCCTTGCATGTTATTGAGCTACAATTATCACCATGGAAGGTACTACGTCAAAATAGTATTATACAGTTAGCTCAAGATTTAAATCCAGGCTCTGTCTCTTGTCCCTTATTATATGATTACTGCTCCTAAAAGTAAAGAAGATCCACTGGAATCATTTCACTCAGGATTAATGAGAGAGTTAATGTCTAGGACGTAGCATATAATTTGGGCATAACATATAAGAGTGGCAAAAATTCATTTCCTTGGCCTCTCTGTTCTCAGTTGTAGCTGAGAAGACCACAGTGTAGGGGACAACAGCATTCTGGTTCTGTGGTACCTGGCTGGCTGAGGGCACAGGGTACCTCACCTAGAAGTGTTAGGGTCTGTCTCTCTTTCCTCTCCAAACTAAAAATGTAACTTCTCTAGAATGTTCCAAGGGCTCTGGTAGATATTAAACAAAGAGTGTGGCTGTAGCCAGAGAGGATAGGTAGGAGTAAGGTCTACAGGAAGGCTTCCCGGAGAAGATGGCACCTGAGATTTGAATTAAGGAAAGGAGTTTGCCAGGTCATGAAAGGCTAAGCATCATGGCAGAGGACATTGCATGAAACAAATGTGTGTGCAAAGCATTAACAGCCCTTTGATCTGATCCCCTAATCTCACAAAGATAGCAATTCAAAAATATATAGTTAGGGTTAAAGTTAGTTTGATCCCCAAAACTTCCAAAGGTAGCAATAAGAAAGACAAGTAAGGCCTAGTCACAGTGTTAAAGGTGGTGCTGCTTCACAGGCTGATGCCATATGGGAGGCCTAGGTTCCTGGCCTGACCTGAAAGCCAGGCATGGTAGTGCATGCCTATAGTCCCAGCTACTAGGAGGCTGAATAGGAGGACTGTGACACAGTGAGGCCTGTCTTTAAAAATATGAAGACAATTAGGATAAGGTTAGGGTCTGGGTTAAGTAACTCTGATTCTCAAACCTTACAAAATAGCAATAAAAAGCAAAATCATAAAAACAGAAAATTAGGGTGAGGTTATAATTAATATTAAAATGAGGGTTAGGGAAGTCTAACTCACCAATATGTTTACATCCACACTTTGAACACCTAGGTTTCTATTATGATACCTTTCCATAGATATGAAATAACGTATTTTCAAGGATAGTCTTCTCAGCATTACTTACAATAGGAAAAGATTGGAAACAACCCGATGTCCATCAATGGAGGACTGGTCGAGTAAATTATCATATAGCCTCCATATGGAGTACCACGTAGCCATTAAAAATTAGCAATGTCTCTATGAACTGAGATGGAGTAATTCTAGGATTTGAGTGGATAAAGCCATGTGCAAAGCAGTGAATAGAGTATACTAGATTTTTGTAAGAAAGGAAAATAAGACCACACACACACCTTTATACACTAAGCAACACAGATAAACCAGAAAGGAATGAAATGGTAAGTGAAAAAATATGGAAAAGATGGGCAAAATACTTCTCTAAGCATACTTAAGAAATTAAATTTTGATGGGGCCAGTAGGTGGTGTGGTGGCTAAAGCACTTGATTTACACATGGCCTGCCATGGTTTGAGTCCCAGACCTGGTGGCATGCCTGTGTATGCCCGAAACCCTGAGAGGAGAAGGAAGGAATTATGTTGTGGACATTCTCCCCTTGGGGGAGGGGAGTTCTCACTTTCCCTCTGTCTCTCTCTGTCTCTTTCAGGTGAGCATACATGCCCTATGAATATATATATATATATATATATATATATATTAGACTCTCTGTATTATGTATATACATATTATATATAGTTCATATTGGGGGGGAGATTATTGAATGATGCAAATGTTTTACCTATCCCAAAGCATAAAAGCAAGGGAAAAGTCAAACCCTAAAATTGATCACAAACAGAAGCAAATGAAACTAATGTATTTCAAAATAATAATATACCCATACAGAATAGTGAATTTTAAAAGTTACTTTTGTACACAATTTTCTGATTACATCTTTAGCTGTCTAGCTTTTTTTCTTTTTTAAAAAAAGTTTTTGCCAAAGGGCCTGTACGCTTATCAAAGAGAGATAAAGAGAGAGGGAAAGTGAGAAATCAGCTCCCAGGAAGGATGGCCATGTTGCAATCCCTTCTCCTCCATTCTCCTCTTGGAATTTTGAGCACACACACACACACATGTGCCTGGTGTGTTTCAAGCCATCAGGCCAGGACTGAACTGCCATTGACCAGGTGGGAGTCCAGTGCCTTGACCACTGTGACACCTGCTGGCCCCTGGCAGCATATGTTTTAAGAACTAAAAGATACACTCACAAATCTTAAATTTTTCTCAGCAGTTTATTATTCATAACAATGTTTGTTTTATAACTTGGAAACTGTTATATGATAAAAATAAATTAATATTGTTTACAGGGGATTAATATTTTCAATATAAGAGAAAAGAAATACAAATGTGAAACAAAGTAATGTAAGAAAAAACTAAATTCATTAAATTTGGCCTAGCCTTGGTGATGCAGGCAGTGGTGTACTGAGTTACAAGGCCAGAAGCTACCTGGCTGACCATCGGCTCAGATTCCAAGGTTGGCCAGATAAAACCTGCGAGGAACATGTAAAGATCCTCAGGATCCTGATGGGCTGGAAGGTTGGGGGAGGGGATCATGGCATGATGTGACCTTGTCAAGGGTGCTTATCTTTTTCTCTCTGATGCGTGTGTGCAGGCATATACGTATACTTGTGATCTCTATTATGAATAAAAATAAGACTTTTAAAGTGTTATATTTGAGTTGGAAATATTAACATAAACTCATACTTATCATATATACATAATTATATATATATATATTAGACACACACACACACACACACACACACACACACAAATTTTCTATCTACCCACCAAAAAGGTCTGAGAAGCAATGCAAACTCTGTGGTAAAAAGAATGACTTTCATCCATATCCTGGTTTCTAATTAATATTTCCTGTTAAAAAAGAACTAGGGTTCCTTGGAGAAATAAATGACTGATTCCACATCTGAGACAGGGAAAGTACAAAGTGAGCCTTGGACATGTTACTGGGCTGAGAAGCAAGGAATTACTCAAAGACTAATAAGATAAAGGGTGCAAATGTCAAATAGAAGGGGTTACCATTTATCAGATTGGGACAATTTGAGCAGCCAAAAGAATAATAATTGTATATTTGATTATAACATATGGAACACATTGAATAAGTAAAATAACGTGTTCATGGTAGTGTAAGGGAAGAAAGAAGGAGTGTGTGCATGTGTGTATGTGTGAGAGAGAGAAAGAGAGAGAGAGAGGGAGAGAGAAGGGTTCTTTATTAAAGATGCCAGCTAATAACTCCAGAGGAAGGTTAAATTTAGAGAATTCTTCATTTATATTCTTCATATAATAACTGATTCCAGCAAGGATCATCAATGCTGCTCAAACTTAGGTAAAAGATTATTAGAGGGCAGGATTTTTGCATGGTGCAAATTGTCACATTATAGATTACCTACTAATTGCAAAGAGGATAGTATCACATTTCATTATAATTTCATTAGAGATCTGGTGACAATCAAATAATCAAAGTTAGTATAATTATTAATGGGAAATATTGACATTAAGTGCTTTTTTTTATTGGTAGAGGGTGCATGTGCTTGTCAGAGAGACAGAGATACAGAGACAGGAAGAAAGGGAGAGGAAGAAAGGATTGTGGCCACACCACAATCCTTTCTCCTTCATTTTGGGCACATATGCACATGTTCCTGGCATATTTTTTAAGTTGCAGGGGTTGAAATTCAAGCTGTGAGGTTAGCTATGTAGGATACTGCTCCCTTAACCACTAGGCTATGAGGTCACCCATTAATACCTTTTTTTAATAAGTATTTTCTGGGGACCAGCAGATAGCATAATGTTATGTTGCTGGACTCCCACATAGTTGACTGCAGTTTGCATCCCGAACCCAGAGGCTTAAAAGTCACTCTGGGCACGTGTGCATGCATGCTCAAAATCCCAAGAGGAGAAGGGATTGCATCATAGCCATCATCCCTGGGGGATTTCTCACTTTCTGTCTCTGTCTGTTTCTCTCTGTCTCTCTGGCAAGCACATGTGCCATATAGCAAAAATCAATCTACAAAATTTAAAAAAATGGTTTTTTTTCTTTTCTTTTTTCCATTCATGAGAGTGAAAGAGGGTAGGAGGAGGGGAGACAAACACCTTCAGCAGTTTCTCATGCCATAATTCTCCCACTCCCTCCAGTCAGCCAGGATCATGGGCATACATGGCCAGCACCTATAAATTAACTAGGGCAACTGAACCCACACTCTTCCATATGGATCTAGCATTACTTAAGCAGCACATTATACACCACTGAGCTGGTCAACATTAAATGCTTTCTCTTGCGAAGTGATGCAAAGCATGCAATATCTACAAAGTATTTTTACCAAAAATATTAAACATGAGTGTACTCAATCCTTTAGACCTAACTTTCAGTATACAGGAACCACAGGTTGCAGGGGCACAAGTTAAATGAAACTGTTAGGAAACAGACAAATCTTCATCCTCATTTCTGGCTCCTTTTTGCTTAGTCCAGAGGGCAGGGTATCATATTATCACGTTGACAGCTGGCAAGAAAGCTAGGCAGTTAAAAGGCAAGTCCATTTGACAGGAATGGGCTGGCATGTGATACATAAGCATGTGAATCCCCAGTTTCCCAGCCAAAGATGATTGACTGCCAAGACAGAGAAACGAAGGATGGTGAAAAAACATGATGGAGGAAGCTCTAGATTTCAGCCTTGACCCTGCCACTGGCTGTAGAATTCCAAACAAGCCAACCCCACATTCTCAACTCCAGCTTCATCTGTTCGGTGAGAGAACCGAACAGAGTATCTTCAAGGACCTGGCCTCTGCCAAAAAACTGCCCTTTTTAGGATAGTTTTTGCTAATGTTGGCTGGCACACATTTAACTCTTGGATCTGAGAGAATGAGTCTGAAATCTATACTGTGCATGGCCACTCAGTTACCTAACCTGTACAATGTCGGATATATGAGTATGTGTGAAGAAATAGCAAGTCAACAAGGATCTGTATAATAAACCAGAAAAAGTGAATGCTTAGTAAAAGGAAAAAGGTTCTTTTTATAGTTTTTGCCAGAGGCTGCTCATTGAAGAGAGAGGAAAAGTGACAAGGCATGCTACAGTTACTTCTCATCCATTTCTCCCTCCTTTCAGGATTTTGGGCATGCATACACACCCAGTATGTTTTTCAAGCCACTGGGTCTGGGACTTGAACCACACAATTGGTCATGTCAGATTCAGCCTCTTTAAACCACCATACCACAGGCTGGTTCATACAAACTTTCTAAGAAACTGCTTAGGTAAAGTACTTGGGCTAAGGCAATCAAGGATTCTGAGCAACGTTAATGGCATGACTCCAGGCTCAGGAGGGCATCATGCAGTCCCTTCAATTTCTCTCTTTATAAAATGGAGATAGGGTCTTACTGGGTCTTAATGGCCCTTAAATGTAGCATCTGAATTTTCTCTCCTCCAAAGCAATATGAGACAGTAGGAAGAGTATGGTCTTGGAGACAGAAGTGAATATGAACATTTATAGTAATGGAACCTAGAAAATTGTACTTACATCCTCTGAGCTAAATTACTTTACCTGCAAATCGGGGATAATAAAGAGGTCCTCATAAGAAAGTTGTTAGGTTCAGTGAGATAACCTAGCACATCTCTGGGCCCACAGTGGATGAATTACATATATTTGCTCACTGGCTTTCTTCCCTTCTTCTTGTTTTTCCATAGGATGTGGGTGGTAGTTGTCGTGGTACTAACTAAGACTCCTGGACTCAATGTCTCCTCTTTGCTCTTCGGTCACATTTTCCCGCCGAGGAACACATTGCTACCTCTAGCCTGGTCAGAGAGAATGATGGGAGAATTGGATGGCCATTCCTTGATGGCATCAGCTGCTGCTCAGGGTTACTCTTCCCAGGCAGGTCACAGTGGCTGAGCTATCTGCAGAAAACACACCACCTAGAGAAGCTGTGGATCCGACTCACCAGATGAGTTGTAACAGTAGGCGGCAAACGTGCGGCTAATTGGAGCTCTCCAGATCAGGACACCCTTCCCGTTCTTCCCACACTTAGGGTTGGGGGTAATCCGAGGGATGACCGAGAACCCATCTGCAACCCATCCATAGCTGGAAAAGATACACGCTAGTTGACTGGACAGACGATTAGACAGAACCATTTCTATTGCTGAGCAAGAACATGGAGCCGAAAGAGCCCCAGCAGTGTATGTGAACCCAGCTGTTTCTCACCTGCATGTCTCAAAGTCAAGCGTCCATGCTGCTTCAACCTGGTCTTTGCTGGCCAAAGTTAGTCCCAGCAGCCTACAGGCCTCTCTGGCTTCTGAGAAATTCAGCTGCGGGTCTACCTTTTTGTTCACAAGGGTAACCCCCATGATCCTGCACGTCAAGACAGAGAGCTCTGCAAAAGAATCACACAGGTTCTCAGTTTGCTGCTGTTCTTGTTCCCAGCCCTTAGGCTCTTGTTCCTAGGAAAGCATTATCATCTTAATTCAGTAGTGAGTTCCGTGTGCTTGGGATAGGGTTTAGGAAGGATAGGACACAGACCAGGCATTTTCCACAAGGACAGCCTGCTGGGTTAGATGGATGCTTGCTCTGGTCCCCAAGTTGTAAATCAGCGTTGACCCCATTGACTGCATTAAGGTGTCTTGTTTATCACATGGCAGCTTTGGTTACCAGTCCTTTGGATAGGGACTAGGTGATGGAGTTGTTGCAAACCTTTTTGGAGTCTGCAAAATGAAGCACCTGAGACTTTGAGAAAGATAGAATTCATGGCTTCATTAAAAGAATAGTTAGCAATAGCCCAAATTGATGTGGTTTCTGGGCACCATGATTTCTGAGATGGACTGAAAATGTTGCACTTGTTAAGACACCATGTGAGCTTTCTCGGGTCTAGGTCTTCTCTGACCATTGGGGGGCAGGCTTACTTAGGAAGTTCTTGGAGAAGCTGGGTGGTAAACCTTGCATGCCAGAGAAAATAAATAAAGGAAGTAGAATTTTAAAGCCAGACCTGAGCTCGCATCGAACCTATATCACTTGTTAGCTCTGTGACCTTATCCTCATTAATTCATCTCTATGAGCCTCAGTTTTCTTACTTACAAAATCATGAGAGTCACAGTATGTACTACATAAAGTAGTGAGAGTTAAATGAGTTAATTCTGATAAATAGGCTTGGTGACTGCCATATAGTAGGTGCTCAATACATCATAGGTACCACATGATCGTTTTTGTCTTTAAAGTATGTAGTTTTAGTATGCTAATGATTGCTTTCCCTAGGAAAACTGAGGTAGTTTAATTGGTAAGATGCAAATGTGGGAGGTGTGGTGGTTAAGGGTGCTGGACTCCCACATGGCCAACTGTGGTCTGAATCCTGGACCTGGTGGCTTGCTTTCTCACTCCTCCCCCCCCACACACACACACATACTCTGTCCCTTTCTGATCAAATTAAAATAAATAAATAAAGTTAAATAAAATAATTCTTTTAAAAAAGATGCAGGGAACCAGCAGGTAGCATAATGGCTATGTCGCTGGACTCCAACGTAGTCGATCGTGGTTCGCGTCCCGGACCCAGTGGCTTAAAACTCACGCCGGGCACGTGTGCATGCGTGCCCAAGATCCCGAGAGGAGAATGGAGGAGAAGGGATTGCAGCGTGACCATCCCTTCTGGGGGGTGATTTCTCGCTTTCTGTCTCTATGTCTCTGTCTGTCTCTCTGGCGAGAGCACGCGCCCTATAGCAAAAACCTCTCCAAAAAAAAGAAAAAAAAAAGGTGCAGATAGTATTGTTATTAAAATCAAATGGGTTTGAAAGTTTTATTGATTACTTCTTTCTGGGTTCTGAGATGTATGAACCTATATGAAACTGTCGGGTTGCATTCTATTCAAGTACATTATTCCTACTGGGCTTCATCTATGAATGCCCATGAAAGGGCATTTAAATGTCCCAGGTAATTGCTGTACGTAGCTCTGTAGTTGGTGCCCAGTAAAATGTTTTGTCCATTTTCTCTGGTTTTTTTTTTTTTTTAGAGGATTTTGCTTTAGGGCATGTGCACTCACTTGAGAGAGAGAGAGTGAGAGGCAGAGACAGAGACAATGAGGAGGGAAAGTGAGAAATCATCCCCCAGGATGGCCGCATCGCAATTCCTTCTCCGTTTTCCTCCTGGAATTTAGGTACACATGCACATGCTCACAACATGAGTTTCAAGCCACTGGTTCCAGGACTTGAACTGCAGTTGGCCATGTGGGAGTCCAGCAACGTGATTGCTATGCCATTTACTGGCCTCTCTAGTTAGTTTTTAAAAGAAGTTTCTTTTTGAAAACATGGTAGGAACACTTCCAAGTGTTTCTTGTGACCTTGCTGTGTTCTGTCACAAGGGACTGAGGGAAGAACTGTGTATCTGATGTATAGTATTTGTGGATGGCCTTGCTTGCTTCCAGACTGTTTTCTCACCAAGAGAGGCCAAAGAGTCAACACTCCAACATGAGTGTTTGTAATTGGAGTGAGAGAGCAGCCTCTTATGAATGGGTACACTAGAGACCAGCAGATGGCGTAATGGTTACCTCACTGGAGTAGTTGGCCGTGGTTCAAGTCCCAGACCCAGCAACTTGTGCATGTGTGCCCAAAATCCTGAGAGGAGAATGGAGGAAAAGAGATTGCAGCATGGTCATCCCCCTGGGGAGTATGTCTTGCTTTCTGTCTCTCGGTGTCTTTCTGATGAGCACATGAGCCCTATAGAAAAATCTCTAAATAAATAAATGGGCACACTAATACCTTCTTTATACCAAACCCGCTATCAATATTAACACCAATAGTAACTTCAGTATTTCTTGTCTGTTGATGTTACTTTCTGCCAAACTCCATCTCTTTTAAGAGAAAATCAGGGATTAGGGAGATTAACTTTTCAAAGCCTAAGGACGTAAAAGGACTAGGTGGCAGATGGGGTGTAAACCCAATTACTCCTGAATCTAAAACCCCAAATTTCAACCGTGATATTGTTCTACTTTCCACTGTGTTACAGAGAGATGAACATGCATGCGCAGGTGTGCGTGCGTGCACGCACACACACACACACCCAAGCTGAACTCTCTGAACATACCATTTACCCTGGACTTTGGTTCCCTTAGCTCCTGAGCCTGCATTTTCTCAGACTTCTTATGACTGCTTCTTTGGGAATTGACTATAGAGAAAGATTATTTATTACACTGTAATGTGGTCTTGCTACTCTCTCATTATACCTCATTTTTTTTCTTTCTTTTTTTTTTTTTTTTTTGAGAGGTGTTTGCTATAGGGTGCGTGCGCTCGCCAGAAAGACAGAGAGAGACAGAGAGAAAGCGAGAAATCACCCCCCAGAGGGGATGGCCATGCCACAATCCCTTCTCCTCCATTCTCCTCTCAGGATCTTGGGCATGCATGCACACGCACCTGGCGTGAGTTTAAGCTACCGGGTCCAGGACTCAAACTGCGATTGACTACATGGGAGTCCAGCACCATAGCCATTACACTAACTGCTGGTCCCTCATCATACCTCATTTTTACTCTGAATATTATCACTTAGTGTAATGATAGACCCATTCTGGGTAAACAGATCTAGCTTTGGATATTTCTTCTTTTGGGACTAGCTGTTGGGATCTTGGGCAAGTCAGCATTCTTTTCTGTTCAATGAGTATGGCTTTATCTTCTTCACAGGATTTTTGCCAGAATTAAATTAAATAAATTATACTTACAGATGCTGGGTCCATGGTAGGAAGTCAATAAATACTTGTCAATTTATGCTTTCTATTTTATTTAGAAATTCCAGGGAGCTGGAATTCAGGAGGTACTTCAGTAACCCTTTCCTTAAGATGTTTTAGGAGAGAGCAAGCATGGTAGAAATAGTATATACTTAGAAATCAGAGCTGAATTCAAACCTAAGTTTTATTATCATTACTATTGTTTATTATTGGGCAAGTCACTAGCCTTACTGAGCCTGTTTCTTCATCTGTAAAATATCTTCCTCAGAGATTAAATTAAATTGTATGTATACACAGAACAGGTTGCCAAAAATATATAGTTCCCATCCCTATTTGCTCACTTTCCTTGGGTACTCTACTGTGCAATCTTGGTTATGATGACTTTTGTCTATTTCCAAATATTTCTTTGCCTTGAAAAATTTTGCCATTATTGAGGATGATCAAGAGTATGATAGAGTCATTGCTAAAGAACAATTTCCAAAATAGTTTAGATAATGGCAACATTGTGAGGAAACATAGTCTCCACAGGAGATTTCAAAGAAGACCAACCTTATTTGAAAGTAATAGTTCTGGAATGTGAAAAAAACAAACAGACAAACAAACAAAAAAAACAACTCCACTTAAACTCCCTCATAACATTACATATAATAGTTGAGTCACAAATCAACTCAGATGTCTGTCTCTGGCATATTCTATACTTCGGAGCATGTTCCAGTAGAAGATACACTACTTTTCTTTTAAAGTGCTCAGATTCTGTTTGCCCAGAGCTTCAACCAGTGATTTGTGGCTATGACTTTTTGCCTGCACTGCAGAATGAGGTTTTCATTTAGGCATCTCAAAAGCCCAGAAATCACTAAGTCATTTCTTTGGTAGGGAACTGATGGCCTAGTTTTCAAATTTATGTTTTTATAGTTTTCCAGTTAATTTGCTCTTTACTGCATATTAAAAACATTGCCTTCCATTTATAGTATAGTAAAGTTACAATAATTAGGCTGACCTTCCCAAAAATATGAAATAGATTGATAGTTGGTGAAAGTTACCCATTTTTTCCCAGTCTTAGTGTTTGCTTTATATTTTTCACAATCCTGGTTTGCTTCATCAATGAAATACTTTTTAAAACAAATGATTTCACTTTAAGGTTGTGTTTTAGAATGTGCACATTAAAGATATTTCATAAGCAAAAAAAAAAAAGTCAAGATGACACAAAGATAAATGTAAATCATTTTAGTGAAGTTGATAATATGGTGAAAACATTTCTGGCAGGGCCATACTACCAATTAGACCTGTCATTGACATTGAAGGTCACCCCCATTCCCAGAAATCCATAGTCAGGGGTTTAGTAGGCTTAGGACAGTTTGTAATATCTTACCTTGACTCAGTTTGGAAATCTGGTAAGCAACCTACCTTCCACACGAAGAGAACCGTGGACCAGGAGCCCTGTGGTCCAGGTGGAAGCAAGGAACAACACCAACAAGAAGCGCTTGACCATCATGTCAACCCCTTCGACCCAGGGAAGCCTTCCGCTGGCCACAGGCAATACAGAGGCAGATGCTCGATCACTAGTCTGGATGGAGAGTTCTGGAAATATGTTGAGGCCCCCACTGCTTCACTTCATAACTGAGACATCCGGATTTCCCTGCTTTCAAGCTTCTGACTTGTCAAGGTCACTAGGGGAAATGAGTGACGCCCCTTGAACGCCCAGGCTGTACTTTGTGGATGGCTTTCTGGAAAATTTAGCTAATGCTGACTCAGAAAGCACACAAATGAGGAAGACAGATAGCACAGTGTGAACTGCTGAAGGTTTTCCCAGCTCCCATATTCCCCTCCACCCCCTCTCCTGACAGCTCAGTGCTCACACCATTCATTGTTATGGCCTGTGGAGCCCATACATTTATATTCTCTTAGGAATGTCTCTGTCTCTAAGGGAGATTGGGCATGGACTGTGCTTTATTCTCTTCCACAATCAGCATTTCTCTCTCTATCTGCATTGTGCTCTGGGGGGAATGATGCTGAGGTTCATGAAAGTAAATACCTATTTAAATGCTGAGTGTTGGTTGAAGCTGCTACCTAGGCAGCTGGAGCCACATGGGAGGCTTGGGTGGGATTCCTGGTCCACCCTAAAAGTAAGGCATGGTGGCTTGAGCCTGCAACCCCAGCTATTTGGAAAGCTGAGGCAGGAGGATCTCCACATAGTGAGACCCTAACTAAATGAGTAAACAAACAAGCACAGAACCTTTACGTCTTCCTTTAGGACTCCTTTTATATATTGGAAATTTCTACACCACTCCAGGGGATTCGTTTTTGTTTTCTTTTTTTATTTGCTAGAGGACACGTGTAGTCACCAGAGAGAGAAGAAAGCCCAGGCGAGAGGGAAAAAGTACCTCCAATGGAGCTTGGTCATGCCACAATCCCTTCTCTTCCATTTTTCCACCTTTTTGAATTTGGGGCATGTATACACGTATGCCTGGCATGTTTTTCAAGCCATCAGGGTTGGGGTTCAAACTGCATAGCTGACTATGTAGAATTTGGCTCCCTTAACCAGTAGGCCATGGGGTCAACCTTTATTTTCTGAAGAGGTCAGATACATATAAAAATGCACATTTACAAGCACAGCAAGGGGAGGCAATTTACAAAGTTAGTCATTTCACACTTTGTAGAAGGATTTTTGACTTTATAATAGCAGTCACCACAGGAGTTCTTTAAAACTTTTTAAAAAATTATTTCCTCCACGAGCAAGAACAAGAAATATGGAGAGACAGCACTCCAACAGGGTCTCAATGTCATAGTCCACCCTGTTTCTGCTGGCCCCAGATGATAGACATGTGAATGCCCAGTGCAGCAGTTCTTTATATAATTATTTTTCTCGTTAACGGCATCTCATATTCTGGAAGACCAAAATTCAATATAGACTCCACCTTTGTCATTTGGTAAATGTGAAGGCTATCTGAACAGTGTATGAACAAGTGCACTCTCTTTTCCCAGCTGGATTTTCAGTATTTTTACCTTGCATGGTAATAATGGAGTTCTGGCTTGTAAGAAATGCTCTGAGCAAAGGTTTATGAGTTTTCTCCAAAATGAATGTCTTCTTTAGGCAAAGTGTATGGATAACCAGCTCTTTCTACATAAGTGGTCACAAAATTATATATCTGTATGGAAAATACCAATAATAAAAAGAGAATATGCTTTGCACAAGCACAGGGAACTTCTAAGGACCAGAGAAATACCTCTTAAATATCTTCAAAACAGACTTGATTACTGGGGTGAGCACATGCCCTAGGCTCCTACTACCTCAGAAACATGTCTGATTTTATCATCATGGTGCCAGATAGTTAGGTAGGAATCATGTTCTCTTCATAATCACCCTAAAAGCCAAGTGCGATATCCAAAAGAGAGCTAGCTTCAAATATTTGTTAAATTATTACAAAAAGAAACAAAGAAGGTAGGCAGGAAGGGGAAAAATGAATCATGGAAGGTAGGTTTGGATGGGAAAAATAGTTTATGAGAAGAGAGAACAGTTACCTAAATTTTAGAAACAAATTAGTATAGGAGGAATTATTGGATAAAGGGGATAAGTACCATAGTGATTGTGCTGGAACTTAATGGATTTCTGGAATAGAAACTTCTTTTTGGATATTCAGTTGAGAGATATTAAGCCATCATTGGGATATAATTGAAAATGCTTGATTAGAACTTGATGCCTCGTTTGTTAAGTAGGAATCCTTAGTCTCAGATTCTAGGCCTCTCACCCAAGATAAGGTTCTGGAGAATTTGTTGCCAAGATCTAAAAACTAAGAAGTCATAAAGAAAATGGTACCAGAGAATCTCTCTTCACAATTCTGAAAAACAGTGTTCAGAATGTAGAAAAAGAACCTGTAGCACTGTCCACTTCTGAAATCACAGCTCATGCCATAATCAAGGAGAACTAGTGATTAAAGAAGGAAGTTATTGAATTAGAAGAGAAATGTGAACAAATAAATGAAAATGAAAAGAACAGCAATTGTTTCAAAGGAGAACAGGAAACATGCAATATCCAGGCCAGTGTTCTTATTCTTTGAATATGGAAAAAAAGAGTGAATATGTTATTTAATCTAATGTCAAACATGATATCCAAAGGAGAACTAGAGATTTGAAATGTGGCAAAATTTAAGAGTCGAAATTTGAAATGTGGCAAAAAGGAAAGAAATATTGTACAATCCAGAGATCTGAAGTGAGGGTATTTTTAAAATTTTAGTTTAAGTTCTAACACTAATTATCTGTGTGACCTAAAACAAGTCACATAACTTCTCTGTGCCTCGGTTGTATCATCTCTCAAAGAAGGAAGAGGAATTTTAGAAACTTAAAAATAACATAGCAGTATCATTCTATGTTACCTGATGTAGGG
>NW_006204627.1:2266582-2310575 GCF_000334495.1 Tupaia belangeri chinensis | reverse complement strand
GTAGGGAAATGTAATAGAGCGTCTAACTGCTATAACAACGCCAATGGCTTCACAAGTTAAGTTTATTTCTCTCACGTTACAACCAATAGCTGATAGGTGGTGGCAGTGATGATGGTAATGATGGGAGTGAGCATGGTTGTGGGGATTCTGCCACACACAGTTATTCAGAGACTGGAGTGCCTTTCATCAGTCTGTGTTGCTTTGCTCTCATCAGTACTTCCAAGTTCTGCCATGATCTTCACACTGAAACAGTAACTGAGGGAAGAAACTGTAGAGGATTGTGCTGGAGAGTACTTTCAGGGCAGGGCCTGGGAAATAGGTGTATCATTTTTTACCAGTATTCTGTTGGCCAGAATTCTTTCACATGTTCCCACCTAATTGCAAAGAAGTCCTAATCTAGCTGTGTGCCCAGGAATAAAAGGAAAATCGATTTGGTGAACACACAGTAGTCTCTGCCACAGCTTACTCTTCTGACCACTGTTCCTCTCTGTGGAATACAGTTCTCAAGGAAGGTGGGGAGATGCTCCATGGTCCCTTCCAGCTGAAAGTCTATGATCTCTGACTTAGATGATCAGTCTTCCCTATCAGGTTAAGCTGTGGGACTTTGTAGCCTGGTGATATGAATTAACAAAGTTTATAAATACTATTCCCAAATGTAACAGGATCTGAATGATCTCAATAAAAAGATGTAATGAAGAATGGGAGTTAGGGCAATCAACTGGCCATAAGAGTTCTGGAATATCAAAGAATGCCACTATATCTTCTTATTATTATTGCTGTATAGCAAATTACCACTAACTTTATGAGTGAAAACAACACCCATTTATTATCTCATGGTTTCTATAGTTCAGAAGTCTGGATAGGCTCAACTATGACCTCTCACATTTTGGAATTTTGTTATTGAAGCATCCCATTTCTGGTTCAAGTATATGCATTAGGGTAGGCTAGCTGCTATAAAAAATATGCCTGAGCCTCAGTGGCTCTATACACTAACATTTTTATTTCTTTCTCCTATCACAGTTTGATGTTCTGAGTGCCCAAAGACCCAAATCTATTTGGCGGTTCTGTCTTCTCAGAATCCTCTGATTTGGATAGGCAGAGAGAAGAGTAAAGGATGTGTAAAATCTTGTGTAGATGAGTTTGTTTTCAAGGAACTGGATCCACATTCCTGTGCATCAAGCTTCAACAACAACAAAAAAGCAGTCTGGCTCTGTAGCCTACTGGTTAAGGGAGTCAAACCTCACATGGTGGTTTGGATCTTGGTCCTGGTGGCTTGAAAAATATCAGGTATATGCCCCCAATCCTGACAGGATGGAGAAATAAGAATTGTGATGTGACTATGCCCCATGGAGGGAGTTTCTCTCTCTCTCTCTCCTTTTTTCTCTGTCTCTCTCTGGTGAGCACATGCAATTAAAAAGAAAGACCAGAAAATGTTGTCAGGCTGAGGAAATCAAGTTAGTGAAAATTCAGTAGTCTTAATCACAGCAAAATGATTCATAGGCCAGGAAAGGACAGAAAATGAGGATCAGGATTGAGGGTTAGGGACAGAAGCAAAGGAACTGATCCAGCCTGTAGACAATGGTCAAGGTTTGGGCACCTGTGACTTGGTTCTGGGAGGCACTCATATTCAAAGGGTATCTTAACAGTTGGAGCATTGTGGCTTAGCACTACAGAATGAGGAGGCATTTGACTACTGCCAAAGGTTTGGAAATGTGCTTTTATTTTCAAATTCAGGTATGTGACACTCTACAGTTCAATGCTAGCACACCTGTGTGAGGCTTAACAACATTAGAAACTGACAGCCGGTGACACACAAATCCAGCCTCTCCTTCTCCATTTACTCCACCACGTTGTACATGGGGAGCCATATACATGGCTTTGGGTAGCCAGAAAGTGAAGACTCTTTTAGGAGGAGACATCAACAATAGCATATACAACACCTCACTGCCATTAGGTTGGTGACCCAACCTAGTGGTAGGTAGTCAGTCCTAGGTCAAACAGAAATGTCAGGAGGGTTGGGAGGATCGATTTGGAAGATTTTTAGAAGCCCTTTTTATTTCAGATCAATGTCAATGTTGGAAATACAGGGCCTATTTCTCTCTACTTCACTACTGCTTTGGCAGTGGCTCCAACCACTTCAAATTTATCTTTGTTTTTCAGAAAGATAGACTGACAAGTATCTTTTTCAGCCATGCCCTTTTAAGTGTGGCCACTTTTACAGTCCCTTCTGGATGTATCTTTTTCCTCTATCTCCCTTACCCAAAATAGAGTATGAGGGGGGTCTTCAAAAAAATTCATGAAAAATGTGTATTATGAAAAAAACTATGTATGGAAATTTATTTATTTATTTATTTATTTATTTATTGACACCATAATAAACTCATACTTCAATTCTATTTTTCCACAAACCCTTCGATGTCCTCTCACAGTATGGGCCAGGGCTCGGGTCTGAAAATATTCTTATGGCTTGTCTGTGGAATAGCTGGAGGCTAGGAAGCTCACTGTACCTGCTCTCTTAGTCTTTTTCTCACCCAAGAACAATGGTGGAATCTCAGGGCTAAGTGAACAACAGGCCCACCCAGCAGGGCCCTTCTGTAAGGGAGTCTGAGATCAGACATGGCCTACCTAGAGTCCTGCTCCACAGCTGCTCATCTGGGGCTCCATTCATATCCTGTTTTCAGTTCTGAGGGCCTCATGTACCCAAAGCTCATTCAGTTGTGTCTGGTTCCCTGGAAAAGGCCAGGTAACCATCTTCCTGTGTCCCCAAAGCCCCTCTGCCCTGCCCTGCACCTCTTTACCTTAATGGCACATCCTTGGTCAACCCTGGCATGGGCTTCTCTCATGGCCATTTGATAGCCACTGTCAAAGATGCCCCTTCAATATGTAAGCTGTTTTAAAATGGAATCTGGTCTAGAAGATTCTCTCCACAGAGGGCAATTGCATTGAACCCAGTCCTTGAGTTTGGAAATGGTGTTGCTAGTCTAGTCTCATTCCTGAGTTTGGAAATGGTGTTGCTAGTCTAGTCTCATGCCTGCTCTCTCAGAGTAGATAGAGAAATACTATAATAAGGTGTGGTTAAGAAAGGTGTTACTTTCCTCCTTGAGAAGTGCTGGTGCTGGTACTTGAAAGCATGAAAACGTCTGCTGCCCCCAGAGTGCTCTCCAGCACCTTAAATGTTTACTTGTTCTTTGGACCAATGTTTAATGACATCCTCCCAAGCATTAGCCAGCATCCTCGGCTCTTATCCAAGAGTTGGTAAGACATTGTTCTTGTCTTTGAGGGAAAATGTGGGGCAGACAGATCTATAAATAAATTATTGTAATATGCTATAGGTCAGGGTCAATGTTGAAAATATTTTAGAAGTGCAATAAAACACAGAGAAGGGCATGCGTTATTATGTTGGGTATGGTGGTAGATATGGCAGAGAGGTCGTCAAAGCTTATGTGTATGGGGGGGGGGGGTAATTTTTGCACTTCGTCCTGAAGAGTGACCAGAAAAAGAGAGAAAAAATGGCAGAAGAAAATTAGCTAGTAGAGTTTCATAGCTGTGAGGGAAACCCTTTAGTTTGAGAACAGAGATGGTTTGGCATAGCTGAAGGGTAACTTGGGGGAGTGAGACTGGAATGGAAGGCATTCCGTTAGGGGCCCATTAGAAGAAGCGATGTGGTATTGGGGATGAGAGCGCAGCCCCTGGAGCAAGACCACTTAGGTCTGAGTGCTGGCTCCATGATTTATAAGCCAGGTGTCTTTGGCAAGTTACTTGTCTTTTTTGTGTTTCAGTTTCCTTATCAAGACATGGGAAGAGTACAACTCATGCCTTATCATTTTTTCTTTTTCCTTGAGAACTAAGTGAATTACAACCTATACAATACTGAGAACAGTGCTTGGCTCACAGTAAATTCTATATGAGTGTTAGCAGCAAAGCTAACAATGTCAATAACAAAACAAAAACAAATGGGGAAAAAAAAACCCACATGAAAACTGATGAGGGCTGAATGAAGACAGTACTATAATGGTACAGAGAAAAGTCATTTGGAGATAGGATATGCTGCTTAAATTTTATGCTAAACAATCGAGAATGCTCTGAAACATTCACTGGGATTTCCAACCCACTTGAACTGAGGAACTAATGTGCAATCATGCTCTTGCATGTGGGCACATGCGCAGAGAGCACAACACCAAAAGCACACCATTTCTCATCATTCACCCAAGAGCTGGGTTAAGTGCTTCAAAAAGAGAGAGTAGGGAATAGATTGTGCTGTACAGCAGCTTAGAACTGGCATTTGAAATTGAGACCAGCAAGTTTGCCATTGAAGCCATGAGTTTTCAGTGTTTTTCAAACATCTTCAATCCATGTGGGGATCTTTCTAAACAGGTGACTATCCCACACCTAGTGAAAACCTGTGGGTTAGCTTAAGGTGCATCTTAAATTACCCAGAGGACACACTGAGAGCACACTTTTGGAAGGTTGTTGGCTTTGTGCACATGCCTGTTGTGTGTGTGTGTGTGTAGGTTGTGTGTACAGATACATACATAATAGTTCACATCTTCCCATTTCATTTCAAGCACTGGGCTAAATTCAGCCTATACATCTTTCTGAAAACCTTTGCCACTTTTGTAAAAAGAAATTTTGATTCTAAAGGGAGAAGGGGAGGCTGAAGGATAGTTATTAAAAATGAGATGGGAAATGGGAAGATATTCATGTTGCAACTCCAAATTCCAGGTCTGATCCTTAGGGTCAGTATTAGCCATTAAGTACAATTCTTCCTGATGACTGATTGCAGAGAGAAAAAAGGGAAGAGTGCCCCCAGTGAAGGCATTTTAGTTCTCTCCAGCCACCTAAGCTAGGGGCAGGAGACCTTCCCTTTAGTTAGAGTTCCTTAATGAAGGTGACTTCTTTGTCCACCAGATTCTTTCCCAGAGCAGTTTTGTTGATCCTCCAAGAACATCACTTGCTGTGTAGGAATGGCTTCCACAAAGATGCTAAGTGTGAAAGGAACCCTTCTTCATTCCCTGATGGGACAGGTGACAGCATGTCCCCACCTTGCCCTAACACACTGTACTTAGGAAAAGGATGGTAGGCTGAGCATACTGGAGTAGGGCTCCAGCTAGGCATCAAGTTTCCTATTACTCTGTGGGCTGCTCATGCTGGAGTCCTGAGCTCCACCAGGAGTCCCTCTGGGCTTCTGAGCAAGTGGATCTTCCAAGGGGCTCCTCGGCCTGCTCCACACAAGAGTTATAGGAGTTGTAGAGCCCAAGAACAACAGTCAAGACCAGCATCATAGCAGCCATTACCCAGATCACTCTCCAGTGCTGACACAGCTTGGGATACATGACGTGTAAGAAATGGACCAATTCTTCAAGTTTGCTGTCAATGAGAAAATAGGTGAAGAGTTTAATATACTGGGCACTATATGATACACAGACCCATCCTTTACCCTCTGCAGATACTGTCCGTGCTGTCCAGAGAAATGGTTCTCAATCTCAGCTGTGCATATAATCACTTGGCAGCAATTAGTCAGACTGCCCTAGTCCTACTGCATGAATCTCCAAAGTTATGATCTAGGAAGCTATAGTTAAAGTTCCTCAGGTGACTTGGATACTGCCAATCCATAGCCTTGATGTTGGGAGCCATTGTCCTAGAAGGCTCTACTTACTCATTTAATCATCCATTTACTCATACATGTCCTCATATATTTATGGAATTATGACTAATACCTGCCCTTTTGCAAGACTCAGGGTACAGGGTGGGCTGATCTGTATTCCTCTGTATCCTGTGTATTCCTACAGCATCTTTTTGAGCTGTCTTAGTGATCAATTCCAAGTTTTTATCTGCTCCTGCCTCAGCCCTCAAAGCACATTCATTGTTCTCACTTCGACATCTGTGTTGAGAGTAGAAGGACTGTGCTAAACTCTCAGAAGAAACTTGATGGTCAGGGATAAATGACAAGGATCAGATCAACCTCAACAGCTCACTTCAAACCACCCCAAAGACAATCAGAAGATGATTAGCCTCTAGCAACCTTGGGTAGTTTATTAGAGATGTTTCTCAACCTTATTTATACTCATTCTCTAATTTCTTCCACCTCCTCCTCCTTTCCTTCCCTCACTCTTTCTATCACCTTTTTTTTTTGCTGTGGTTTGAAAATGGTTTGTCCCCCCAAAACTTGCATATTGGAATTGGGCCCCCAATGTAACTGGATTATGGGGGCACCACCCTCATGAATAGATTAATGCTTTTTTCTAAGATGGAATGAGTTCTCTCATGGAAAGGGGTTAGTTTCTGCAAGAACAGGTTGTTATAAGAGTAAGAGGCTGCCTGCAGGTCTCTCTTTACATGTGCCTGGTCTTCCTGTTTCTGTCGGCCAGGTTATGACACAGGACAAGATGCTGGCCCTAGGTCTTTAGACTTTGTAGCCACCAGAAACACGAGCCCAATAAAACTTTCTTCTTTATAAATCACAAAATTTGTGGTATTTTTGTTTAGTAATACAAAGACACCCTTTGTCTCTCTCCCCTTCCATGTTCGCCTTATTTTCCTCTTTTCCCCTTCCCAAAGGCTTTCAATTTGTCCTTTCTTTGTGGCTTAGTGAATAGACATTTAGTCAGACAGCTCACGTTAAGGAGTCTATTCTAGAGCTCTCTGAAAAAGCTCTGCTAGAATTTCCTCCTGTTATTCTTTTTTTTTTTTTCTTAAATAAGGACAACAATAAAAATGAGAGTACCAAGGATAACCAAATCAAAGAGGTGGGGAAAGTGACAGAAGGGCTTTTTGAAGGTCTTGAAGCTCACACAGACACTAAAATACCCAGGCCATTTGCTAAGAAATAGAGCTCTAATGAACTTCGGGATAATAGTGGATTGATAATGTATAGGATAATATCTTTAACTGGACTAATGTACAGTGTATTTACACTGGGAAAATTCATTTTATAAGTTGTAATTATATACAGTGGTTGCATGTATAAAAATAAATTTAAAAAATAAAAAATAAATAAAGTCAGATTTGGGGCGGGCGTTGGGAAAAAAAAAAAGAGAGAGAGAGAATCACCAAAAATCTTCCTTAAAAAAGGAACCAGGTACTCAGCAGTGTCTGCCTTGGGTGTTAAGGACACAATGAGACTGACTGGTTTCTTTTCCTTGTGGAAATCCTGTCAGGTCATTTAGGCACAATTAAGTCAAGTGAGCACATTAGCAGATGTGAAAATGGCTGGCTATTTAACAACTGTGGGAAGGAAGAACTTGGAAGTTTGTTTTCGTTCAGCTCTATTTAGATTCTTTAGGTAATATTGTAGGCTATAATGGTGTCTTTTGGGCTATATATTCATACTCCAAAACAAGCACTAGAGTAGGGAGAATCCCACTCTCACCACTTCCTGAAGTGAAAACTGCGAAGGAGGAGGTGAAGATCTGGCTTCGTGACCCTTAGATGGTCACCCATTTCTAGCCTATAAAAGAGGTCAGAAATAGAGTAGACATAGAATTCCTTTGGAAGACAATTTCTGTTTGTTATAAGTAAACTCTTTTCTGAGAGTTGTTGGGAAAGTAAGAGAATCTGCCTAAATATCATCATAATCTCACAAAGCAGGCTTGAACAGGTGGAGGGGATGAAGAGTTTTACATTGCACCTTAGAGTCTCATTTCTTCAACATATTACATGTTGAAATGTAATGTCTGAAAACTGCATCGTCTGTTCCAGTATGGCTAAGACACTGCAGGAATTCTCGCCAAGTTTATTTAAGTGGACCCTATAGAGAGCAATATTTATAACATTACATTTTTACATATAACGGAGAAGAAACTCAAACAACAACAACAACAAACCTTTAGCATTTGATGTTGACTCTTTTAAATAACAGGTCAGCTGTTGGGCTTAGCCCAGTGTTTTCAAAACACTAAGTAGGATATAAAACTTTCAAATAACTTCAAACCTTGCTTACTAGGGAGGTGACAAAAAGTCATGGGGACATCATGTTGGAGTGCAGGTGTCTTCAGGGAACTGTGTGTCTAAGGAACTCAGGGTGGAGAACGATTGGCCTCAAAAAAGTCAGATTTCAGGTATAGTCCAACTTGGGTCACAGGGAGGAAGGAACCCCCTGGCTGTGAATGAGCAGTTTATAGGAGAGAATGTCAGTCCTTCTGGAGAAGATAAAGTCACACTGGGCCTGAAAAGGTGATGCTACCTCTCTGTACTGAAGGATGGGGCCCCTTCTGAAGGCTACGCTTGGGTCTGGTATCCATCACCAGAGGTACAGGCTATGTTTCCAAAACCAAAAAGTAAATCCGAGAGGGAGCAAAGGTTGGGAGAGAGAGAGAACAGGGCCTCTCAGGATCTGCAGGGCCAACAGGACTTCCTTATATGATGGATGCTAAGGGTGGCCATTGCCATGTGTTCATGACGAGGAGTGGGAGAGAAAAAAAACCAGGCATAGACTCACTGCTTCCAGGGTTTCAAGAAATGGGAGAGAGCTGCAAATAGCCTGAGATCAAATGAGCTAGATAAGGCTTACAGCCCTATGCTTTATAAACCAGGCTGTTTATATTCCATGTACTCTGTCTGTTTATTTCTCTTTTGTTCTTTCTCAGTGTTTGGGTATTAGAAGTTCCAGCCTGTCTTAGCTGTATTCAAGGAAGCAAAGGAAGAGCTTTTGTCCAAGCTTAAGCTTAGCTTCATTAAAGGGGAGGAAAGCAGTATGGTGGCCTAAAAATAAAGACAGAGGACCCGTAAGAGGGAGGTGAGACCTAAAGAGAGAAGATTTGTTGTATGGAGTAGAGGTTGTTCTTTCATTAGGAGAGGAAGTCTGTCTTAGCACAGGTTTGTTTTCAGTGGTGAATATGTCCCCCAGCTCTCCTATAAGGTGCTTCCTTGGAATAATGGGGTTATTATTAACCCATGTAGGCTGAGATATGTATGTCACTCTGGTTGAATCTTCCACTAACAACTGGGTTCTACTATGGGCTCCTATGTGCTTTGAAGCACCTCCATCTTGCCCTAATCTTCACTGTACTATCTTACTTTTTACATGTATGTGATTTCCAGCGTTTGCCAGCAATGAGCACAGACATATATCCTGTCCTGAATTCAATAACGGATAAGATAATTAATCATCTGTCTGGTGATCCCCTGGACTCCAGGATAGCCCAGGGGACTAAAAAAGATACTGGTGAAGTGTTTCAATTTATAAACTACTTTTATAAATATCAAAATTTAAGACTTGTGGTTAGAAAGTATGAATAGAGACAATAGGACAGAATATATAAAATTGGGGCTGTCCTGAAAACCCAGGACACAGGGCAGAATACCACTCCTGTAGCCATCAGCCGATGCTGTCCCTAAGCATGTACTTCTGTGGGATAATTCTAGCCTGCTGTGATTCAGATTTCATTCCCTTGTTGCATGGAGTGCCTTGGATCTAGATGAGTCTATTTCTGCTATTCTGCAGCCCTAAAGCCAACTAGTAGCACAAGTAGGACAAATGCAGGATTTAAACTCTCTTTACCTACATGTTATATATTTCTCCCTTAACTTAGAGGAAAATATACTTAAAATAGAAAATAGTTCTCAAGGAAAAAAAAAAAAAACACAAGTATTTCCACCCCAAAGTGAAGATACTTGAAAATGACCAATCTAGTTTGGTCAGCATGGAAAGGACCTATGGAGCCTCACCTTTGCCAGCCAGCTGAGTTTTCCCCTTGACCCCAATGTGTTCTCTGTCTTCTCCTTGTGAGAAATCCTCTCTAGGGCTTCAGGCCAACTCCCTTGGTCTTGGCTGTTTCATGGGGGATGGTCTGGAAGTAAACTACTATGGCTGGGCTAGAAGGGACTCCAGCCAGGATCCCAGTTCCTGAGGGCTCTTGATCACTGCTTGCCCTGCCCATGATCTCCTCTGACCTTTAGCTCTTGCTAATGTCTATTTACAACTAATAGTTCTTTGGGATTCCCTCTACCTCCTCCACACTATGGGTACCCTCTTGGTTTCTGTGGCCACTCACTTGGACCATACCCACTGCTGTCCTAGACTGACATCTCCAGAGATTTTATGTAATTAAATAATTAAGTGGCTTGGGTCCCATTTCAACCAGGGCTTGAGAAACAGGCTTCCCACCTGCTTCTCTGGTTCTCTTCCTCAATTTCTTCTACCTCTTCAGTTTCCTCGGGACTCTCATTCTTCTGTTCTTCTTCTTCCTCCTTTAGATCTTGAAGCTCTTTGGTCTTCTTTAGACCTTCCTGGTATCTGGAGGACAAAAAAGAAACACTGATTCAGGAACAGCCTGAGTAGAGCACCCTTTCCTGAGTTCCTCAGGGAGGGGATTCAAGCACCTCCAATCATTACACACTTCCTCTGGTTCCACACAACAGGAAAAAGCTGGGAAGCTCCACTGAATCCTGAGGTGGCTTGTGTCAGTACAATTTCCCCTCATTCCTCAGTCATCCTTCCTGTTTATGTGAAAATGTCACAAAACTGATGGGGGGGGCAGGGAAATGTGGGCACAGGGTCTCCTGACTGGGTTCTTATCCTATGAAACATTCTGTAAGGATAAGATTACATTTGCTCTCTGTGTAACTTCAGACCAAAAGTTTCTCACCTGTAAAACAGAGGGTGATGCCCATCTCACGAAGTGAGGCATTGGAATGATTTTCAGACGTGCCAGGCATATAGCTTGACCTACTAAGTGCCTTAGTCAATATTTACAAAGCCATGGTGAGGATAGAGGAAAGCTGTGGGTGAAAAGACAGGTTTTCCAGGAGAAAACCTCTAGTTTCCTTACCCAGAACTTGATTTGTGTTTACTTGTCTGATGCCTGAGTGCTGAACATGTATTAATTGGCTGGGGCAACTCTACCACTCTTATGTAATTGCCACACAGAAGCCCACAGGCTCTTCTCAGTGAAAAGGTGGCCTCTGATGAGCTGCAAGGACAGGAGAAGCTCATGGTGCAAGGCCTGGTTGGAATTAATTCTCTACCTTGAGCCTTTTTAAATGCTCTGTTTCTTTAGTGACAGATGACTGGCCAAAAGTGCTACTGAAGCTCAATTATGAAAGGGAGCAATGGGAGTGGGGAGTTTTCAGGAAGGAGGGATGATCAGGGCAGTTATAGGAAGCAGAGTCACAGCTGCTCCTGGGCATCATTGGCAGCAATAGGAATGCTTTGAGCACATGTCAAGAAGCCTCAGGCACCACCCAGAGGAACCCACTCAGAGCCCCTGACTTCCAGATCATTCTGGGCAGTCTAGTTATTATCTAGCCACACCCTCTCATCCTGCTTCCTCCTGACCTTCCTCTGGAACAGTCTTACTCTTTCCTACATAGTCCCTTAGGCAAGGAGTTCCTGCGGTCACTGGTTATTTCCCTAAAGCCTCCAAGAAACTGGAAAGGCCTGACGGAAGGTACCTTATGAGACCAGCCAGGTGCCCTTAGGGCAACTGGAGTTTGACTCACCCCTTGTTGTAAGCTTCTTCCTCCATCCTGGCCTTAGCCTCCTGACTACCTTCCTCCAGGTTGCTCGGAGTTGGGAGGGGAGCAGAGACTTCACAATCTGGATCCCCATTTGTCTTTCCACTAGTAAGAAGAGGGTAAATTCATTTTATAAGATGTAGTGATATACAGTGACTGAATGTATAAAATAAATTACATAGTAATTAAAAAGAAGAGGGAAGTACAGGGCATCACTTCAGGGAGAGATTGAGCCTCTGGAAACAAAACCATGTCTTTGACCTGATTCCCAATTAGAACTGAGGAAACTCAGGTTCTTTCATTGGCTTTCAGATGTTTTCAGTCTTTCTACCCCAAGACAAGATTTTCTGAAGGCTCAAGAATCCTCCCAAGTCCACTAAATGCTGCATCAGCAATATTTTCCTCATGCTCCCAAATCTACCTTTATTCTTATTCCAGGAGGTGTTGGGAGTGGGCAGACAACAGTCGGGAGCCCCACGGCACTGACTGAAGGAGGATGGAGGCAGACCAAAGTGTTTAGGATCATTCTATCCCAGTCATCTACCTTTTGCTTTCTGATCTTCACTCATTCCTTCAAATGTGTATCAAATATCAATTTAAGTCATGAGCACATTGTAATATGCTAGGACATATTAGAAAATAAAAGAATGGTTTTTACCAACATGGAATTTAGCAGAAGAGAAAGTCCCCCAAAAGAATATATATAAATAAAATTAGGAATTGTGGTATGGCCATACCCATTGGCAGGGTGCTTCTTCCCTCTGTCTCTCTGGCAAGTGAACCACTCTATGAAAATTTTTAAAATTTTGAGAAAAATGTAATCAATTACAAACTGTGGTAACATTCATGAAAGATACAAACTCTTCAGCAACATAAAAGAGGAAGAGAATTTTTAGAGTGAATGGTTAAAAAAGGTCTCTTGGGCCAGCCCCATAGCCTGGTCATTAAAAGATCTGGATCCCGCATAACTGACTATAGTCTGAATCCCAGCCCTGGCTTGAAAAAACATGCTGGGGCTTGTGTCCCTGTATGCCCCCAGTCCTCACAAGGTGAAGAAGTGAAGGAGAAGGGATTGCAGCATGACCATACCCCACTGGGGTGTGCATTCTCTCTGTCTCTGAGCATACACGCCTTCTGGCAATTAAAAAGAAAGGAAGGAAGGAAGAAAAGAAAGCAGGAAGGAAGGAAGGAAGAAAGGAAGGGCCTCTCTGGGGCCAAACAGTGGCACGGGGTAGGACATGACACTCAGTGAGGTGACCAGTTCATAGCTAGAGATTACCCGAGAGTGCTGGCATGTGTGTGCCTGTGATCCAGGCTGCTGGAATATAGTATTAAGACCCAGTTGGGAGTGATGTATTTCTGTTTCTGTCTCTCTCTTTCTCTCTGTCTCACTCATGGAATAAAAAACTTCTTAAAAAAGAAAAAAAATAGAAAAGTTCTCTCTGAAGTACTGAAATTGAAGCACAGATCTGAAAGGTGAAAAATCAGCCATTATTTGTAACAGGAAAGATCATGCCAGGGAGGACATGTGAAAACTCTGAGACACATACACTCTCTGGGATGTTAGAGCAATTGAAAACAGGCAATGTGGCAGGAGGTAACTTTCAAGTTTGTTTATTTCTTTCTTCCATGAGCAAGGTGAAGATAGATATAGATCTATTTTTTGACAGAGAGAGAGAGAGAGAGAGAGAGAGAGAGAAGGAGACCCCCAAACAGGGTCTTCATGCTGCAATCCATCACCAGCCTTAGTCAGCCCTGGATAGTAAGCATGCATATGTCTGGTATTTTCAGGGAGGTGTCTGAATATAAACATGGAGCCTTTCCACAGGAGTCAACTTCAGAGAATGTTGTGTTACTGTCATGCTACTTGTCTGGGTCCAGAGTTAACTTTTGGACAAGATAAATTTGCATTTCCTATAAGATATCCAAGTGGAGATGTCAAGTAGACAACTGAATACACCAAATGAGAAGGCTGAAGCTATTCATTTGGCATCATTTGGTAGAATATAGATGATATTCAAAGTCAGAGGACTGGATAAGATTTCCAAGAGAGATAGCATTAAGAAAGATGAGAAGAGGACCCAAGACCCATTACAGAGTACCTCTGAACTTGGCTCTGATAGGAAAAAAGAGACCTACAGAGAAGACTGAGAAGTAGCAACCAGAGATGAAGGGGGGAAACCAGAAGAGTGTAGAACCTTTAGAGGGAGGAGAGGAGGGTAGGTCGAGAAGGGAGAGTTATGTGTCACATACCTCTGAGAGTCTGAGGGAATTGAGTACAACCAAGTGACTGAAACTTGATAAGACGGAGGTCAAGAGGAGCCTTAAGGTAATGATAAGACCCCAAAACTGATAGGAATGGACTCATAAAGAATGGAAGGTAATAGAGGAAACCAGAGGCATAGTGACTTGAATGTGAGGGGAGTAGAGGAATGTCTTGGAGGGAGTGAATAGTTGAAGAAAAGGGTGAAGGATGAAAACACATTTAAATGTAGATAGAAATGATCCAGTAGAGGGATGAAAGGAAGGGGGTGACCAGAGGAACAAAGTCTTTGAAAAAGGAAGTAGGAACAGACCTTAGAAAAGCAGAGAAACCTCTCCTTGGTTATAACAAAGGGAAAAAGATGAAGAAAGTGGGGTGGGGTCTGGTGTAGGAAGATGAGAAGGCTCTCATTTGACTGACAGCTTAAAAATACTCTCTAAAGTGGAAGGCAAGGTATCTGCTAAGAGTGAGAGGTGGAGGGACCAAAAAAGGTTTGAGTCACATGGGGAAGCAAGAAAACAAACTCTAGAAATCATGGGGTGGGGGGGCAGCTGGGTAGTGCTGAGAGCACACTTGAAGTGTGGAATCACAAGTTGAAAGGAAGTGTCATGACAGCTATGGCTTCTTTATAAATCTTGCTGTCCACCTAGGTGTCCAGCATTCCCAAGGGAGTAATGTTGTCATGGAGGAGCCCTCAAACAAGAGAAAACTGTGAGCCCTACCTTCCAGCCAGGCCTCTGAAAGATCACAGCTGCCATCCCTCCCTGACCTCTCAGGCAGGGTTTATGAGTGAGCCTTGTATCTCCTCCTCATTCTTGGCATCAGTTTCCCATCTTAGTTTTCCTCAGACCTTGTAAAATTTACATTTCATCAGGCTGGGAACCAAAACCCATTGTGAATAAGAAAGATAACACTCTAAAAATACCAGCTATTCATAACATTTCTCCTTTTGCAAATTACATTATCCACTCCCTCTCATGTGACCTCTGCCTAATGTGCAGTTTCCTATTTGTCCAAATGATTGGAGCAGGAGAAGAAAAACATAGCTACGGCCAAGGGCAGAGAAAGTAATTCTTTTATTAAACATATTTATATCTTAGAAATGAAATATTGGTATTAGACTTTGGATTTTTTAAAAATCTACAGCTATCAACTGTAGAGGTTCCTTAATGTTAAACACATATGAAATTTTAAAGAGTGTAGTATAGAGAAAAAGAACTCATCTGAGGCAAACCTGGGTTCAAATCCCAGCTCCAACACATGCAAATTACTTAACCTTCCTCAACTTCAGCTTCTCCAACTGTAAAAGAAGGATAATAATAATATGGTGGTGGTATAAGATAGACAAAGTCAATTTTATGGAATGTGGAACCCCATATAAGATACCTATTATGATTATTAGTAGTTTATTGTAAATTTTGGCAGCAATTTGAGCGCCTTCCCAAACCTAATCCATTTAAAAATCTAAGCTGATAAATTACCAGGCAATGATTTGTGCCTTCAAGGCAGAACTTGACATATACTCTAACACTTCAGAGGCAGAGGAACCCTAGCTATGAACTTATTAATTTATCTGTCTATAAATAATATTTTATCAGTTTATTTTTTAATTACTGGAAGATGTATATGCTCACCAGAGAGAGGACAGAGAGATGGAGAGGGGAAAAACACCCTCCAATGTGGTGTGGTCACACTGCAAACCTTTCTCTATTTCTCCATCCTGTCAAGATTTTGAGTACATATGCACACGTACCCAAAGTGCTTTTCAAGTTATCAAGTCAAGAAAGAAAAGAAAGGAAGGAAAGACAAAGAAAGGGAAGGGGAGGGAAGGGAAATAAAGGAAGGGACTGAAGTTTTTCCAGTGGACATGTCTTAACCTTCTTCAGCTCAGCAATGTTTCTAAGTCACCTCACTGAGGCTCCCTCTGACAAGCCCAGCCCAGGAGTCCTAAGCTAAAAGATCTTCCTTCCTCCCTGCAACTCAGTGCCAGATTCCTGGCATCTACTACGAGTTTATTGGGGCATAACTCTACTATCAGCAAAGTGGGGAGTTGCTTAATGTTTAAATCTAATGTCACATGACATCTTCAAGCAATTAACTCTAGCTGCTTCAAAAGTGTAGAAAAAATAGTTATTTTAGAGAGTATAATTAAAATTGCTCTACAGTACATCAGTATAAGGACCCTTTTCATGGAAAGAACCCTACATCTACTCCTTAGCTTTCTGATCCTTTGGTGAATGGTTCTGCCATCATGTCCCACCCGACTCTGCCCTCCACTCCAAGCCCAGACAGTTGCTAGGTTCTTTCAAATTAGCTCTAAAATCCATCCTTTTCTCTAAGTCACACTAAATTTCTTTCTGTTCGTCCCATGAGCTCTGCTGTCTACTAGCTGTGCAACCTCAGGCATAGATCATTTCTCCGAGCTTGTTTCTTCATCTACTGTATAATACAGGGATAATAATAGAACCACTACCTCATGAGATTATTGTAAAGATGAAATGAGATTCTTAGTGTAAACCAATTCATAGAGCATTTGCATAAAGTAAGCAAGCTGAATAATAACTATAATCATTATCACCATCCTTTGAATACTCCATACTTTCTAGCTTCAGAACCTGAAATGTTGTTAACCTAGTTAGTTATATAATCTTTAGGTTTCACTTTAAAAATAGGTTCCTAGGGGAAACATTTTCTTAGTCTTCCTTCTTCCTACTCTACACTAAAACTGGGCTAGGTGCTCATTCTTGAGTGTATTTCCCTTAGCAACCCACACTCCCTTTTGATATCACTCATCTCATTTATCATAATAGGCTGTTTCCCATCTGTCTATCCTGTTAAGCCATGAGCTCCCTGAGTGCATTCTTTGTGTCTAGCTCTTGGTAACTAATAGTCAAAGCAGTGAAAGAACAGATGATGGTGAATGTACAACTCTTCCTAGTTGTGGAGCTGCTTTTTCATTGTTTTGTTTTAATCTGAAGACTAAGTATCACTATCTATGTGGTCTCTAAGTCTACAGATTCCTAGATCCTGTTGAGTGAAGAGCAGTTTATTATGAAATGAGCAACAAGGATCTCTTGGTCAGCCATAACAGTGAGCTGCAGATTGAGCCTCTCTTCTGGTTTTAAACCTTGGGAAAGGTGACACCATTGTACTCACTTGCTGATACTACAGATCTGAGGCTGCTGCCTTTTGTTTCCAGTTTTATACCTTAGCCTCTCCTCTAAGGGTAGCTCATGTTCTTGTACCCACTTTCTTGGACAGATGCAATAAGATAGCTTGAGCATAAGTGCTACAGAATCTAGGCCCTACTCCAAAATGTTGGACTTAGACTTAGACTCTGTAGCACTTAGTTGTTGGGGAGAGTGGGGACATCCATCTTCTGACTTGACTGGCTCTATAGGCTTAGAGTTGGGAATATGGCTTTGTTGGAGACATCTAGAGTAGGAATTGTTACACCCAAATAGAGGGTCAGCAGAGAGAATTTTAGTGAGCTTCACTCAGAGCATGAAGTTACCATTTATGGAGAGATTCAGACATCATGGACTAGGTGTTGCTACCCCAGGGACTTGGTAAAATTCTGTAACCTTGATTATTTCTACATTGCTGTTAATTTGTTACCCCTTCACAATTTCCCTGGGGTGATTAAAGAGAGAGAGATACAGACAGACAGAAAGGCAGACAGGTATACTCAATTACATGCAGGACCTGTAAGCTAACAGGGAATGCAGTAGCAAAGGGAGGAAATCCTGGGCAAACTTCAAGTCTAACATGGGATGAGTCAATGAGGGATAAACTGGTGGTTGTACATACTGAGAGGTAAGGAAAATGGGGAGTCTAGGCAATGGTGGTGTCGGGGGAGGGCCTGGGACTGTGTCTGTCCTGACTAGGGGCCCAATATACACATTCCCTGCCAGGTTAAACAAAACTTCCAACAACAATGGAAAATGAAAGACTAAAGTATCTCAAGGCAAGGAAGAAGAAAGACTACGGTATACATTCTATCAAGTGAGGAAAGACACAGGGGAAAGTTCTGAGAGGTGGCAGCTGTGATCCAGATGTTTTCCAGCAAGCAAATGAAAGAACGTGAAAAGTAAGCTATAAACTCCTCTGAGTAGATAGAAACAGCTTGTCTTACTCTGGCTGAGGATGAAAAGACCTGCAAATTGCACAGATGCCTAGAAAAGCTCGGAGTAGCAGACATTGTTGCCAATCTGATACTCATCTTCCTTCCTACTTCCTAACAGCAACATGGTCTTGTTCAGGAATTTAATCTTCACAGGGTCATTTTGCTTTATGGGAAGCTGACCACCTCCTCAACTCCAGGGGACAGTTTCAGCCCATAATGACAACCCCCTTCCCAAAGTCTGTGATGAGTTTAGCAAGAGTCCATGTTCCAAATCTGTGAACAGATAAGAGGGAAGACTGGGGAAAGGCTTCTGGGCTTCCCTGGCTTCCTCTATATATTGTCCTGTCTAAATGTAACACCTGGAACTAGCAGCCATTTGCCATGAGCCTAAGGAGGGGCCAATCAGGAAGTTGCAGAGAAGTCGAGCTGGAGCTCCGCTGTGATGCCTGGAGCAGCCTACCTCTGCACTTACTGTCTCAGCCCTGTGGAGTTGGGGCTTTCTTTCTTTTCTTTTTTAAAGAGATTTTTTTCTATAGGACATATGTGCTTGCTGGAGACCCAGAGACAGACAGAAAGTGAAAAATCACCTCCCGAGGAGATGGCCACACCATAATCCCTTCCCCTCCACTCTCCTCTTGAGATTTTGGGCATGCATACACACGCACCTGGCATGAGTTTTAAGGTCCCAGGTCAGGAACTCAAACCGCAGTTGACTCTGTGGGAGTCCAGTGACATAACCATTATGCCATCTGCTGGTTCCTGAGTTGGGGCTTTTTTATGTCAATAGCCCAAAGAACCCTAACCAATAGAGGAAGCTTTGATCTCCTCTACACAGAAGGTTGGGAGCAGTGGGCCTCAGTCAAAGCGTCTTTCTGGGCCAAGAATTTTTCAAATTGAGCCAGAAATCTCTGTGCGTCTCAGAGTCCCATTCTGTTCCCCTAGAACTTACTTTGCTCTATATAACATTTTGGGAATGAGGATAGGAGGGAAAAAAGTAAGTTGGGGAAATTTTCCTTGGAGATCCCTGAAATTAAGAGGAAAATAGACAAACTTACTTTTCCAAAAGTGCAGGTAGTGCTGAGGTGACAGGTAGGTGGCCTTTCCCATTGGATGATTCTGACTGAATGGAAAACAGGAGACAGAGAATCAAGGATGAACTATGGAGGGAAGAAGCCAGACCTGATGGGAGGGGCTACTGCTCCTCCTTTACACCCATCCACCTCCCCACTTTCCTGTATGCATCTGAGCGCAGGCCTGCCCTGGCCTGCCATCCTCAGTGTCCCTGCCCTCTGGGGCATATGCCACTTGTTCCTTTTCCTTCTCCTCTTGTAAGTTGCCTTGAATGAAGAGAAGAGTTTACATTTTGAGGCTCCACTCTGGAGGGGAGCCATCTGTTTTTCTCTGTCACCTGTTTACTATGGCTGAACACCAGCTGACCTCCTACCAGATCTGGGTCCTTAGTTCCCTGGGGTGAGGTCCCTGAAGCCCCTCACTAACTCCCTAGAGACACAGCTTCAAGACTAATTCTTAGGATATGGCTGCTGTTACTAAAAGCTCAAGTCATCAGAAGTTCCTGTGTAATAAATTCCCTGGGATTTCCACTTTGTTTTGTTGCAGTGGATTTGGTTTGAGCAATGATTCTCAACCCTATCTGCACATAGAGTCATCTGGGGGAGATTTTTTAAAAAGTAGATCTAAGCCAGAATCTTGGGGTGAGGCCTAGGTCTACAATATTTTAAAAGTACCCCACATGTTTTTAATGTAGAGTCCTGGTTTTCAGCCCTCAATCTAAAGAAATATATGGTTTCCAAGTATATATGTATATATATTTTTTATAGTATATGTGTGTGTACAGTATATATATGTGTATATATATATTTTACAGCATGTGTGTATATATTAATTTATATATTATAGTATACATTAATTTGTGTGTGTATATATATTTAATTTATAGTATGTGTGTGTATATATTAATTTACATATTGTAAAACATACAGCCCTTCCCATTCTCCTCTTTAAAATTTTTTTTTCAGATTAATTTTGAAATTTAGGTTGATTTCATACATGCTTGAAGCAGGGAAAAGAAAAAAAAACCTTAAGAACTATTGCTACCTATTGGCACAAAAAGAGAGCTTGAATTTACAAATTGTTACACAGTCAGATTGTTTCTTTATAGAGTAGTGCTGGTGATGAAGGAGTATAGAGAATCCACTGGAGGAAGAATTAGAAGAGTTTGAGATAGAATTAACCAGATGCACAAAGATGCGTAAATATGGAAATATTTTGTTATAAGAAAGCAGCTTTGTTAAAAAAAAAAGTGAATTTGTCTGATTATTATTAATATATTCTTATCATATAAATATAAAAAGCACCAAAAATTACCTGTTTTATCATTGCCCACAGATAACCATTGTTAATAGTTTCACATATATTCTTTTAGAATTTTTTATGTCTACCACAGAAACATACTTTCTAAAAAATGAGAATTATACTGTATACGTTCTGGTTTTTGTGTATATTTTAAAATTCACTTTGGCTCTAATACTGGGTTATTGAAAAAGTGATGACATTTTTTTCTATGCAAAAATGCATCATGGCTTTTCCAACAACCTAATATATTATGGATAACAATTTATCCTGTAGAAACCCTTTACAGTGATACCTATTATTTGATTAACTAATTTTTTATTAATGAATATTCCGTTGTTTCCAGTTTTTCATTGTTACAAGCAATGCTGCAATCAATTGGGGCAGGAATTCAGGCTCTGGAATCAGACTAGGGTTCAAAGCCCAACTTTACTACTCACTACATCCTTTAGCTATTTAAACCCAGTGAAGAGTGAGGAAAAAAATATATATACTCATCTTGTGGTTTAAATAAGAGACGAGTTATTGTTTGTAAGGAACACTCTTTGAGCTGCCAACACCATACTCAAGGGCCCTGAGATGTCTTAGAACAGTGAAATACATGTGGCTTGATCTACAGGGAACTTTTTGAAGCCATTACCCAGATTCTGTGCTGAAAATTTCTCCTCCTTGCCGCCCTCCCCTGTTGGGTGCGCCCATAGTAGTGAGTGTGAGGGAAAGGTAAAACAAGGCTGGAAGGTAGCACCATCATACTCACCAGGGTTGGCAAGGAGGGGATGGGTGATGAGCTGGGAGATTGGCCAGGCAAGTTCAGGGCATTAAACTTGGGAACAACAGCAACGCTGACCCTCCGGCGGGGCATATTCTGTGGGAAGAGAAATGATCAGGCTCATTGTCTTAGAGGCGGCAGTAGAAGGGCCTAGGAAAAGCCAACTAGTTCTTCATGCTATGACAACATTCACTAACTATTTTGGTTTTGGGTTGGTGATGCTGCTGGGAATTGGTGTGGAGAGTGGACCCCAGAATGGCCAGGGGGGATCCCAATCTTCTGTTGGTGAAGAGTGATCTCTCAACCAGTTTTATTCTAACTTATGAGATCCTGAGAAATAAAATGGAAATTACCTCCTCATCTCTAGCTAACATGCTGGATAGTGTAAAAACTACCTATAGCGATATTAAGGTTGAGCATCATGTTGTGATCGTTAAGGACTGTATAGTCAGGGAAACAATGAGCAAGAAAGGTGAGAAGTTGGGGCTAAGCTAGCATGTGTGGGAGCTGAAGAGAAATCCATTCAGGGATTTTTCTGGCATCCACAGCTTCAATAATGAAGATTTCTTGGAGGATCATAGAAACTCTGGTTGTGCTCTTCCTGGGAGCTTTAGTACTCCTAGAATATGCATACCTTTCCCAGTGTCAGAGACATTGACCGTGCCGTGCGAGGGACTCCATCCTCTGCAGCAGGAGGGAATAGAGAAGAGAAGTCAGATAAATTTCAGACAAGGCCAGCACAAAACAGGTGAGCACAAACTAAGCCAAGGCATCTATAGGTCACAACAAGCTCCATGAGAAGCCCAAAAGTCTGGGTGTTAAGGGCACTGAATGTGGCCCTTTACCCTCTGAGATGATCACCCTCAGAGGGGGAACTTTAGTGAACAAAACGTTTATCCTAACTCCACTGGCCACTCTAGGAAGTCCCAGTCCTAGACCTCTGCTCATCATCTGACACCAATATGCAATCTGGGTAATACCCTAAATAAATGTGTCAAAACTGCTCATGGCAATACCAAGGCTCATTGGGTCATTTCATGCTCATTCAAGCGATGTAAATACATTCAGGGAAGCTATGAGCAAGGAAGGTATGGCATTGCTAGAAGCGAAAACCTGCTGATAGAAGTGGTTTCAATATGTCACTACAAAATGATTCAGAACAAAGGAAGCTATCACCCAGAATTTTCTTCTCCTTAGTATATACATTGAATGATATGAATCATGTAAAACATTTAGCATCATAGCTGGATAACACTGCCATAAGGAAACAGCTGAATATGTACAGAGAAATGTTATTTGCAAGTTCAATCATGTTTGATTCAGTTTGACCAATATCATCTAATCTGTATATACATTTTTCATATACATATGTGTGTGTGTGTGTAGGTGTGTCTTGATATACTTTTATTTATTTTTACCATCTTATTTTATATTCTCTATTTTTATTCCTAACTCCTGTCTTCACTCATTGGCTTAGTAATTCTAGGTCTTCTCTTTAGTGTGTCTACTTTTTTAAAAATTTACATTTAATCACTAGATAGGTTTACATTCGACAACATTGCTTTTTCCAGCACAAATACAGTGCAATCAGTCAAGACAAAGGCATTACCATATACATTATCATCAGCAAATATCTTTTCATTTTTTTGTCAATTAAACGTATTTTTCCCATTCTCTCCCTCCATTACCCACCCCATATTACCCCTATCCTTATTGCCTCTAGTATCTACTATCTATCTAGTATTGCCCTCCCTACTACTATACCTTCCAAACTTTTTGTTTCTGCTGTAGAGCACAGACATTTTGTATATATTGAATGGGGACAAAGTCTGTCATAGTCTGACTTGCTTTACTTACATCAAGTTTTCCATATTGGTCCACTTTGTATCAAATGTCAGGGTTTCATTTTTGTTTTTATGGCTAAGTAGTTAGTATTCCATAGAGTATGTATACCACAGTTTTTCAAACCACTCATCAATTTTTGGATATTTGGTTTGATTCCATCTCCTAGCAATTATAAATAATGTTGCAATAAACATGTATGTGCAAGTGTTTTTCCCACCAAGGGTTTTTCTATCTTTTGGGTAAATAGCTAAGGGTGGAATTACTGGGTCGTACGGTAGTTCTATTTGTAGTTTTCTGAGGAATCTCCATATGATTTTCCACAGTGTTTGGACTAATTTTCATTCTCACCAAGGAGAGTTCCCTTTCACCACAGCCTCACCAGCACTTTCCATGATTTATTCTTTAATTTTAGCCAGAGTGGGATTAAGTGGTATCTCATTGTGTTTTTGATTTGCATTTCCCTTATAATAAGAGATGTAGAACATGCTTTAATATACTTTTTGGCCATTTGTATGTCTTATTTGGAGAGTTTTCTGTTTAGTTCATTTTCTACTTAACTTTTGAACATACCATTTGATTTTTAAATTAATAAAGGTCTTTATTTTTTTTCTGAGTAAACCTTTAAAAATTAGCCTCCTCCAACCTTACATCATTTTTCACTATTTATATTCTACATTATTTTTTGTTTTTTTTTCAAATCACTTATTATAATTTCTATAGTGAATGAATGCTTATTTAGAATTATTCACATGTTACCAAATGCTTTGATAACCAATTTTTCTTGCATCCTGGTCCTTTCTTTTGAACTCAATTTCATTCTTCCCTAAGTACATCCTTTGGCTGTTCTTTTAGGAATGGTCTTTGAGAAGTAAGCTTTTCAGTTGTCTAAAAATGTCCTTTACCTAGGCGTTTTTCTTTTGTGTGTGTGTGTGTGTGTGTGTGTGTGTCCATGTCCATCTTCTTTTTTTCCCAATTTTTATTATTTATACAGTCAATCGCTACACATAATTTAGATTGTAAAGAGACTTTACCCAGCACAATATACACCTCAGTCCAGCCCAGTTGAGAATACTATACACGTCATCATCAACAGGTGATAAACCATATCTGTGTCCCACAAATGTCTAACCTCTCTATTTTTTTCCCAAAATTTCCTTTCCTACACTCTTCCCACTCCCACTCTTCTTCCACTTTGCCCCTAGTGTCCATAGCAATTTTCAATGCTTTTATGTTCTCCAGTCTTTCAGTCTCTACCATAAAGTGCAGGCAGTCAGTATATGTTAAGTGAACACATACAATGTCTCTGTTTCATAGCCTGACTTGTCTTCCATATTTGTCCACTTTCTATCAAATGCCAGGGACTTGTTTTTTATGGCTTAATAGTATTCCATGGAGTATATGTGCCACACTTTTTAAATCCATTCATCTGTTTGTGGACATTTGGATTGGTTCCATGTCTTAGCAATCATAAATAATGGTGCAATGAATATAGATGTGCAAACTTAGCCCTCAGTCTTGTATACCTGTTTAACTGGTTTTATTATCTCTAGGTTGACAGTTATTTTCTCTTGGGTCTTTGAAGAGGTTGCTACTCCATTGTCTTCTAGTACTATTATTACTTTTGAGAATTGTCATTCCTTTATAAATAATTTTCACTCCGTGACTTCTTTAAAGATCTTGACCATGGCTTTACTGTCCTTCAGTTTCTTTTTGATATGCTTTTTTCATTTCTCTCTCATGGAATTCACCATGATTTCTGAAACCAATGATTCAAGTATTTCTTTACTTCCACAAAGAAGTAGCCATTCTTTCTTCCCCCAAGTCTCTCCTTAAGGACTGCTTACTGATTATATTTGAGACTTTCTTTTTTCTATTTCTCATACCTCACAATGTTTCTTTCACATTATTAATCAATTTATCCCTCTGAACTGCTTTTGGATAATTTCCTCAAATCCATCTTCCATTTAACTACTTTTTTCCTCAATTGTGACCAATCTGATTCAAATGTATCAATCAGGATAAACCAGGTCATGCTACAATAATAAACTGCCCCAAAGTATTAGTGGTTTATAACAACAAAGATTTATGTTTTGCTTATGCTACACATCCATTTACTTAGCAGGCAGTGGGCTCTGCCCTGCATTCCTCACACAGGGCTCAGGCTAAGGGACCTTCTGCTATTCTGGATCATTGATGGTTGTCATGTCAGGAGGAAGAAGCGTGGGCAAACTGTACACTAGTTCTTAGAGGCTTCAGCCATGACACATGTCCTTCTGCTCACATTTCATTCACAAAGTCAATCACTGGACTTGCCTAACTTCAAGGAGAATGGAAAGAGTAATATTGAAACATAGTCTTAATTACAATAAATACTACACCCACCATAACTGAACAGTGTTTTTAATTTCCTCTATTTCTCTATTCATATATTCTATAATTTTCTCTATTTCTCACTTTGAGAAATTCTATTTTATTCTTTTTTGATAATTGTATTATTTTATTTCTTCCATGAGAGAGAAAGAAATAGAAGGAGAGAGAGAAACAGACACTCCGACAGGGTCTTTACACTGCAGTCCAGTCCCAGCCTCGGTGAGCGCAGATCACAGTGCACCTGGCATGTGTAAGAAGGCTTCCAGACAGGAACCTGGGATCTTCCACATGGGTCCAACATTACAGAGCATCACATTCTGGCTGTGCCACTGCTGCCAGTCCCTGTATTCTTTCACTCTGTTTTTAATTAATTCTTTTATGCTTTTAATCATTTTAAAACTTTAAAATTATTTTATTATTTTATTATCTGATTATTTTATCTTAGGGTCTTAGGATATAATCTTATTATCTGGTGTGTCTGGTAATTCTTCTACCTGGTATATATTTTCTGGAGTATCTTATAATTTTATATTGTGAACTCATCTGTAGTGAGGTTTTCTGTAGATGCATCTTGTGTGTCCCAGATGCAGGGTGTGTCTCTCCAGAGTGGCCGTTTATTTTTGACAGTGTTCTTAGAGGCACCATCTTGCTGTTCTTTTCAAATTCTTCACATATTGCATCATCATTACTGTCACTTCAGGCATGGACTTTTCCTATGAGGAAGGAGAAAGTATTTTTTTCTACTAGAGCCCAGGGTAAGACAAAACTTCCTTGTTTGCTTCTCTACTGGTTGGTGACTGTTTTTCCTTATCCAGACTCTATCTAAAGATACAGTTCTTGGAAGGTCTTAATTTTCTGTGGAAATCGCAATGTCAATGCTGAACCCCGGGTACCTGATGACTCCTGTCAGATTGCATATGAGTGCAAAAGCTCACCTCCCAAATAACCGAGCTTGACATTTGTCCCCAAGGAAGCTGCAGGGTCAGCTTGGTTTCAGTTCTCTTTTCTTTTCTTGTATCCAAGTATTTCAGTTTCTTTTCTTGTGGATTCAGCTATTCTTTTAGACTAATGTTTGCTTCCTTTGGTCCAGCAGAAAATTCTCAGTATTTGTCGTCAAAGGATTTTAAAGTTTTCCAGCAGGCCAAAATATCAGAACCAGAAAATATTCCCTACATTTGAAGAACTCATGCAGATTAATAAAATACAAATCTTACAAGTGGACAAAATCATACTTAGAGAATTAACGAAACTAGAAATACAAATGTTTAATAAAGATTTGTAATGGCAAAGAAATACAAATTAAAACTATGAAATAAGCCACAATTTTGACCTATGAAAGTCATAAATATTTTTTAAAATAAAGAACAATAATGGTGTCAAAAGCATAATTAAATGAATATTAAAACCCTTTAAATGGACGTATTAATAGATTATTTGAAAATAATTTTATTTCAGAACCTTATAACTATTTCTTTCTCCTGAGCTAGTATTTGTCAATCTAGAAATCTGTCTTAAAGAAACAATCCAAAATGCAATAAGCCTGTTACATAGTCAGAAATTTTAAAAAATAGATGTTATTTTTAAAAATGTGTATCACTTTTCTTGAATCAGGGATATTTTATTTTACTATAGTCTTCAAAGTTTCAGACACAAAGATTGCTAGAAATCATGTAAAGGCTTAATAAACAGAACTAGTAGGAAACAGTCATAGCATATCTTATGTACATAGCTGCTTGTGGGTACTGGCTCCTCTGCACGAGCCCTAGCTGAGATATAGCTTAGAAAAACAACTGAAGGGGAAACAAATATCTGAAAAACATTTGTTCATCATTTGAGTCTCAGCTATTGTGTCCTTTGCCATTGTAATCATCTTCTCATCCCCCTAGGCTGACTACACAGTGTGCTCCCCATGGAAACACATCCACCTCTTTCACAGCACAGTTACACTGTGCCCTGACCTCCCCAGAGACTGGGAGCTTCTTTGGGTCTGGAAATGTGTCCTCTTTCTATATTCCTCTACCATGCAGAGAACACCAAGCACACTCCATAAATGTTTGTAGAATGAATAAAGGAGACTCATCCCATAGATCTTGGGTAAGGTTGTTTACAGGACACCTTGGACTTGCAGGGCTGTGATGCAAGGGCCCATATGCTAGGATTTCTTTGATGGCAACTTCCCCAACTTCTCACACAGAAAAGGGTGGTTTGCTTAAGGCCCATATGCATGTGAGTAAGGAACCATTCTGCCGAGATCCAAAGCAGGCAGTCTGAACTGTGTGTGTACTGACTTTGGACTCTGGGAAGTATCACTGATCCTCCCCAGGAAACTTGTGAAACCTCCTGTTTATAAAGGCTTCTCCATCTGTTATACTTTCTGTACTTTCCCTCCTCTAGCTCTTGGTAACACGGATGTTTGCATTCCACAGAGATTTCTGTTGCTGAAAGGCCCATTTTCTCCTGTTAGCTACCCTCCTCAGCCAGAGTCCAAACTCTGGCAGTGCCCAAGGAGAGATCCCAGTCCAAGACATTAGAATTTCCCTCTCAGACTGAGCAAGAGCCTCTTAACTCATCAGTCCTTACTTCAGTTTCTTTTTTTTTTAATAATTAGTTCATTTTATTTATCATCTTTTTTATTTTTAATTTGCTACAGGACATATGGACTCACCAGAGAGAGATAGAGACAGAGAGAGAGGGAAAGTGAGAAAGTAAGCCACCAGGTCCGGACTTGAACTGCAGTTGGCCATGTGGAATCCAACACCTTAACCATCTTGCCACCTGCTGGCCTCTACTTCAACTTTTATACTCCTCCAATATACTATCCACTGAGATGTCAGAGTAATCTAAAAATAAAATCTGATTACGTCACGTGGTGTAAACTTACCAGCAACCCTCCATGGCCTAGAAGACAAAGGCCTGAATTGTTAGTATGGCCCAATATATGATTCTGGTCTACCAAGTCTCACCCTCAACCTGTCACTGTTACACCCCAGCTTTGCAACCACATCAATTTGTTTCATCTTGTTTTCATTCCCACCCTTTGTCCATGCTGTTTCTTCTACCTGGGGTGTATTTCCCCTCTTGACTAGGGAACTCCTATTTTTACTTTAAAACACTGACCAGATGCCACATCCCTCTATGAAGCCTTTCTTGACTCAAGCAGAATTGGGTGATCCCTCTTCTGTGTTCCCATAGCAATTTGTATAGAACATGGGGGGGGGGGGAGGCGGGGAATACAAAACAAAAACCAGAGCATTTCTTTGAAACATTTGTCTTCCCCTGAGTCTGGTATTTTCTTCAGCAATATCCCCTTGAGCCAGGCTCTGACCCCAACCCCACTACCAGACTTCATCTCTCACCTGGATGATTGTAATAGCACCTTCATGAGGGCCCCCACCTTTGATTTGCCCTAGTAATGTGACTGCCATGGTGCAGTCAGGGGGAATATTTTTAAACTACATAGACAGTCATGTCATTTCCCTAATTAAAACCCTTATTTGGATCCCTAGTGCTTTCCCAAATTCCTTAACATGCATTGCCTCAAAGGAGGTCTGAAAGCACAAAAACAGAATCTGAGGTCACTCCCACAAAGTAGAGTGAGCTCTTGTGGCCAGTAGGTTTTGTATCTGTGGTTTATAGTGCCAGAGGTGAGGAGGTCACTTTAGGGCTGTTTCTGGTCCCAGCACCCTTGGCTCACTGGACCAGATACTCCAAGGCCCCATGTTCTCCACCGGGTAGGAGCAGGAAGCCTTGCTCCACCAGAAACAAGTTCTGGGGTGAGGGGGAGGGTTGCCTGACCACTCTGAGCCTAGCTGAGAGCCATCAGGGACCCACACTGCAGGGCCAAGATAAGGGCAGGAGCCAAGGTCCTTACCAGAAGGCCCACAGCTGCGACTTGAATTCTGATTTGCAAGTTTTTTAAACTCCATGAGCTCCGCATGGTCCTTCTCATATGTCCTCTTCAGATTCTCCACGTACTGCATCATCACTTCTGTTGCTTTTGACATGCGCTTTTCCTGCAGGAAAGAAGTGTGTGAGCCCACAGAAAAGTTGGAGGAAAAGTTCCATCAATATTTGTTTGCTCTGAGCTAGGCTCAGGGTTTGGAAAATTGCCAGGCTACAAGGGCCCATCAGAGGTGCCTCTCCCCCTCAGAGTTTGATGTCCGACATGTAAGCTGAGCAGTGGACTCAGGTACCTGTGCTCAGGGAGGATGAGAAAATCACGGCCACAAGGCTGCAGGAGGTGAAAGGTGGGAGAGGTTTGGTCCTGCTTCCTGAGAATGCATAAGGGGAGGCTTTGTAGAGACTGGATGACGGGTGTAGGGTGTGAGCAATATCTGGGTTATAGACATACGCAGGAGGGGAATCCAAGCCAGGGAAGTCCAAGAGGAGTCCAGAGGCAGAATGTCACAGGGCTTATATGAGGGGGTTTCAAGAGTTCATGAAAGGTGTGTATTATGAAAACACTGCACATACACTTGTACTTCAATTCCATTTTCCTGTCATCTTCTGGAGATAAGGATTTATCCCCCAGGCAGGAATTCTCTGGAGAGTGCAAGGGGGTGCTGTAGAAATTATGCTGGGGCATCAGGCATGAAGCAGGGCTGTCCAGCACACCTGCCCAGCATGGTCATCCAACTGTGTAGGAATCAGTAAATATCTGGGCATATGTGTAAGCAAAAGTGGAGAATCAGGACTGGGTTGCAAAGGACCTTGATGCAAGATGAAGGAATTGGGATGGGACTTACTCTGAAGAAAGAGAGGATCACTAGATGCCTCAAAGTAATGAAGTGATATAATCAGGCCGTGGTAGAGGTGAGGATTGAGGAATAAGACTGGTAGCAGTGACAGCAACAGGGAGAGACAGGACATGTGCCCTAATCAGTCCAGTGGAGTCAGCAAGGGAGGTGAATACTGAGCCCCAGAAGCCTGAGTCAGGAGCCATCTGGAGTCAGGTGGTGCCATGGGCAACATGCAGGGCAGGAACACATATGGGAGGGCTGCACTCAGGAGCACAATTTCCCTCTGCTCATCTTCCCCTTGAGACCCTCTGAGGACCTAGCTCAGGCCCTGTCTTTCCACAGAAGGACATGCCCAGTGACTTCTGGAAAAGGTCCCCATGGCCATGTGGGGCTTAGGCCAGCCACTTCCCTAGGGCCCTCCCTGTGCTGCTGCTTCCAGCTGGAGTAATTTCCTGGGCGACACTGCTGAGTCTACCCTTTCCCCTGAAGGACATAGGGTGGGACAGCCCAGAGGCTTGTCTTCTTTCATTTTACGGGAACTATTTGGGTTGTACCCCAGGAACATACTCTCCTGCAACCAGCGCAGCAGGACACAAGACCAGAACAGCAACAGGGACACTAATGACCAGTGCTTCATGGGTGTCACAGCAACCCTGCATGACCAACACCACAGAAGCTGAAGCCTAGGGAACTTGGTAACCAGCTCCAGGTCACACAGCAAATGAGGGGTGCAGCCAGGATTGGAGCAGGCAGTGCGGTCCTGGGACACTGTGTAGGAACAGGGTGGTGCCCTGTGTGTCTTGGGACTTCAAGTGGCTGAGAGAAGCCCACTGGGCCCGCACCCCAGCTGCACCATTCTCCAGCTACTAGCTCCTTGAGATTCCTGTCTTCATCTGGGGAAAAGAATATTTACTCCAGAGGGCTGCTGGGCAGATCAAATGAAATGAAGCAGTTTTCCTGAAAGCAAATGCTAGTTCCATGGAATACAAATAGATATTTTGAGAAAAATTAGGGCAGGGTTGGGGAAGTTCTTTGGTTAAATGCATTTGGAAATACATAGGGAATGTTAAAGAGGTTGCTTCACTTTAGGACTTCTCGAAGCTTTGATAATGCCAGCATGCTTTAGAAATCCCCAAGAAATAGCATGCAGTAGCCCTCACACTTGAGTGTCTGCAGAAAGCTTTACTGAAAAGCACCTTGAGGGTTTAATAGTCCACCAAAAATACTCTGAATACCACCACGATGATGTACAAGAGGATGGCTGGGCAAGAGGAAGTGTGTATCACTAGATGGTGTCTGTAGCTGCCACTGCCTCTGCTATTGCTCTGGTTACTGTGGGTGGTGCAGGCTGGCTGGCAAGGCTAGGCCTGCAAAGCTCACCTGGCGGACAGCGCCCACCATCTCAGCTCGGCTGGAGAGGCGGGCAGCCAGGCGATGCAAGACGGCGATGTCCTCTAGCAGCTTCTGGTAGGTCTCCCGGTGCTCACAGTGGTGCCAGAGAGAAGCTGAGGACTGGAGAGTGAGGAGGAGCATCACTTGGGGTCTTCACATAATGCAATGGATTGACTATGCCCAAAAAGCAATATGCTAAAATCGTAAACCCCAAGTTGATAGTACTAGGAAATGGGCCTTTGGGAAGTAATTAGATGAGGAGGTGGAGCCCTCATGAATGGGATTAGTGCCCTTATAAAAGGAACCTATGCCCAGATGAAAAGGTGGCCATCTGCAAGCCCAAGGAGGCCCTCACCAGAACCTGACCACAATGGTACCCTGATCTTGGACTTCTAGTCTCTGGAACAGTGAAAAGTGAATGTCTGTTGTTGAAGCCTCCCAGACTATTGTACTTTGCTATGGCAACCTGAGCTGAGATATACACCAAGCCTAGACTTGGTTCTTGTGGGCCTCATCCTGGCTAGGAGAAATGCTTTCCTCAGGGCCCGGGGTCACAGCTTCTTCTGTGGATTAGAGAAGCCCAATGTGGATCCTCTATACCTGAGTGGTCTGAAAGAAAGGGTCACATCCAGGCTACTAGCTCCTCCTGAGAAGCTCCTATGGTCTCAGAGGCCTTGCCAAGAGCCCTGGAGTATTCAGGCTTTTGGGTTCTCTGCCTCAGCTCTTCTCAGCTCTCTGAGGAAGACGCCTCGGAGTCTTGGCTCAATTTTTCATTTCAAGAGACTCCACTTGGTGAATGGGGGAAGTGTGATACCCAGCATGGCCCTAGGAGTTGGCCTTCCTTCAAGGATTTGTCAAATCAGGCTCAATTACCGTAATGGAAGCTTTGAAGTTTTCCAGTTCCTTCTCGGTGTTCTCCTCTGTCAGGTTGCGTTCTCTTTCTGCCTGGCTAATTCTAGATTCCAGGGTGTAGCTGTCATTTCTAAAGGCCAAGGACAGTTGCACAAACACGTTCTGTTGGGAACAAGAGTGAGGAAGAGGCGCTCGGAGGAGCTATTGCAGGAAACAGGTTGCAGGTGTGTTACTTGCATGGTCATTTTACAACAACCTCTGACATAGTCACCAAAGCAACCATGTGCAAGTGGAACTCACTCCACAGTAAACAGTAACTGCAGTCTATATGAGGTCCTTCCCAGAACCAGACCACATGCATTTTACTTAAAAATAATCAGAAAATAACATTTTGCTTTTCCTTAAATTTCAAGAAAATAACATCCTGTATTTGGGTTTAAATAAACTTAACCTAGTGCAGCAGATTGTGTAAGCAGTTTGGATTTACACTGGGATTTATTGCATGAGGGGGTTTCGGAGATTTTGCATGAGAATACTATATTTAAACAAGCCCAGTTTGAGATGTAAACCTTGTTGACTTCCTCACATCTAGCCTGAATATTCTAAATCCTACATCAATAGCAACTTTAAGTAGCTGCCAGAAGATTAAATAATGCCAGGTATGATTCTGCTAGGAAAAGTGTTCTGGAATATCTATCCCATGCAAAACTGCAGCCTGTAAGAAAGAACTTTTAAAAGGTAGTACTTGGGGCCAGAAAATGACATAGCAGTTATATCACTGGGCTCACACAGTTGATGGTGGTTCAAGTCCCTGACAGTGGCTTGAAAATCACACCAGGTATGTGTATGTGTGTGCCCAAGATCCCAGGAAGAGCAGAGAGAAAGGATTGTGGAGAGTGATTTTTCACTTTCCCTCTGACTGTCTTTGTCTCTCTGATTGGTAAGTGCATGCACCCTAAGGCAAAAACCTCTAAAATCAAACAAAAAACAATTAAAAAATTTGAAAATAAAGGGTAGTATTGAAGCTAGGCCTGTGGACTAGTGATAAAGGAAGCCCGACCCCTATATGGCCTACTACAGTTTGAATCCTAGCCTTGGCAGCTTAAAAGATATGCCAAGTATGTGCCCCAAATCCCAAACAGTTGAAGAAATGGAGAAGGGATTGCAGCATGATTGCAGCATGATCACGCCTCATTAGGGTGCTCTCTCTCTCTTCCTCTCACCCTCTCTCCCTTTCTCTCTCTGTTGAATGAACACTCCCTCTGGCAATTAAAAAATTTTAAAAGTGGGGACCAGCAGTTAGCGAAATGGCTATGTAACTGGACTCCCATGTAGTCGACTGCGGTTCGCATCCCGGACCCGGTGGCTTGAAACACGCTGGGCGTGTGTGCGTGCATGCCCAAGATCCCAAGAGGAGAATGGAGGAGAAGGGATTGCAGCGTGGCCATCCCCCCGAGGGGTGATTTCTCACTTTCTGTTTCTCTGTCTCTGTCTGGCGAGCTCACGCACCCTATAGTAAAACCTCTCAAAAAAAAAAAAATTAAAACGTGGTATTGATCAGAAATGGAATTCCTGGAATAATAGGAAACTACTAGGGAAGAGAAACAGACAGATGGTCTCCACACAGGAAGGAAGCAATGGTCTTCAGTTCTACAGCCTTTATCTGCACAGCCTGAGTCAAGAGGTAGCAGATTTATACCCTGTGGTCACAAACTCTGGCTGGGCTTCTGAAGTCCCTGTAACATGGCCCATAGAGGCAGAGAACCGAAGGCTCTAAACTGACTCAGTTATGACAATGATGGCAATGTTGAAAATTATTCCTTACTGAGCATCTATCTACCATAAGCCTCCCCTGCTATGAGTATCGCAAACCTTAGTTGCTTAATGCCACAACTCCCCTCTGGGGTGGGAATTTTAATACTCATTTTATAGGTAAAGAATCCAAACCAGAGATGTCATCTACTTGTTTAAGGTAACACAAGGAGTAGCAGAACCAGGAGGTAACCTTGGACTATCTGATTCCCAAACCTTTTGTCTTCCCATCTTGAGGACAGCTATGTCAGCATATACCAGAGGACAGGGCCAGGCTGATAAACTACTTGCTGTCCCTGGCCCTTGATTACAAATGTCAGCTGATGGGATTTGAGCTCACACCCTAGTGATGAGGACTCTCTGTCTACCTAGACCTCAGTCAAGTCTATGAATAATACTCAGTGCTTAGTTCTCTAGATCTGGGATATCCCCTTAATGACAATGTGACATGAAGAGTCCAGAATTCAGTTGGAACATGGTCAAATCTTGATTTTGCTAAGTGCTAGATTTGGGATGTTGGATAAGTTATTTTCTCAGAGATGATGGGAAGATCAGCCTAAGGATGGATTTGAGAGTGTTGTGAACTGTAAGTGCAAAGTCCCTGTACAAAGTGGTTGTTATTGTCTGTGGAAGATATCTCATATCGTCTGTCTTCCTCAACTTACCTGGCCCCACCAGCTACTCTCACTGTCTCACTTCTGATACATCCTCTTTGTCCATCTGCCCCTTCACCAGAATTAACGGCAAATCCCCTCAGATCACTTGCCGTCTCCACTGAGACAAGGACCAAGGAGTGTCATGGGTGGGTTGGCTAGACTGGATTGCTGACAACCCAGGCACTCACCCTGCTGAGCTAGCTTTCTCATAGCTGGAGCCTTCAGAATGTACCTTTTCCCTCTAGACCAAAGTTTGCAACTTGAAAAATTGACCATTTTTTCATAATTTTGAAATAAATCTGATACAGTTATGCAGCCTCCCAGCTTGCTCTGTGTATCCAAGCCATATATTGAAAGGATATGAACCATCTCTGAGGCAATATGGGATTTCCAACTCTGATCAAATTTGTTAACTTCCCCTCCCCCACTAAAAGTGGGAGTGAGGACCTTAGAGGTTCAGGAGGGCTGCTCACTAATGTCTGTGCAATCCCACAGTCACTCATCCTCAGTTTTTGGTAAAAAATGTTAGGGTAAGAAGCTGGAGGAAAGTAGGCTTTGAATAAGCCCGGTCAGACACAGGCACTACATTTCATAAAGCACTTGAGTCACTCACCTCAACTTCCTTTTCAGTGAGTGGAGGGGCACTGTGAAAAGAAAACACACACAAATGAACTTTGCCCAACCTATTAAATAAACCAACAGGCAACTCTGAATGACCAGATCGGCACAGAGTGGGTTGAGTAGGGGAGATGGAAAAGATGCACAGTGCATTTTGCATGTTGTCATCTGTGAGCTATTGACTATTGTGGAAGGAGCATGGTGGAAAATATTAGGTGCTGGGGCCAGGCCTCCAGAAGTGCCATTACCATCTCTGTGACTTTGGACAAGGTATCTAATTTCTCTAATGTCCAGTTGCTCATCAGTAAAATGAGAAGAATAAAATGTACTGTGTGAAATCTTACAAGGGATATATGTACCTATGTATTTGTGTGTGTGTGCATGTGTACATGAGGGAATCTTTAAAATTTTCAGGGGAGGGAGCAGCAGATGATATAATGGTTACAACACTGGATTCCCAGAGTCAACCGCAGTTTGAGTCCTGGACCCAGCAGCTTAAAACTCATGCTGGGAGCATGTGTGTGTGCCCCAAATCCCAAGAGGAGCCTGAAGGATAAGGGATTGTGGCATAGCCATCCCCACTAGGGGGTGATTTCTGTCTCTCTGTCTCTGTCACTTTGGTGAGCATATGTGCCCTATCGCAAAAATCTCTAAAAAAATTTCATGGAAAATGCATGTTATAAAAAACTTATGCATAAATTTTGAGATGTTTTACACCAAAATAATTTCAAACTTTAATTCTATTTTCCATAAACTTTTCAAAGTCTACTCATGTAACATGCATAATGCAGGAGCACTCAGGAAATATCAGCTATTACTACTATTAATTTACAGGCTTGCTGTGAGAAATTAATGAGAAGATACATGTCATGGTACTTTCTAAACTATACACATCTGAGTTACAATGATAACTTTTCTGGGGTTACCTCGGTCTGCAAAGCCAGACTGTTTTCCTATTTCTGGGATTGTAACAAAGGTGCATGTGGGCCAGAATATAAAAGGTAGAAAAAAATGGCCGGAGGGAGACCCTCTGATGGTGGGATCAGAGGGTCCGCAGGAGTCCCAGCTGGTCCAGAACCTCACAGAAGGTTCCTTGTCGTGTGTGGTTCCTTCAGCCAGGGCTCCTGACAGTCAACAAACCATTTTCTGTATGTTCACTCTGTGTTGCTGAGGCTACTGCTGTTGATAGTGACTAAAGCTGGCTTTATTTGCTCAGAAGCCTCGACAATGTAAATAATGCAAAGTCCTTTCCTGTGCTAGGGCAGGGAGGTTGGGAGGGGTGCTACCAGCGTCACAGGACCTGGCCACAGCATACCATTGATAAGCTTCTCAGGAAACACAGCTTCCTCCCTTTGACGGGTGCAGAGGGACCCCGAGAGCAAAGGTAGGGGTCAGCCATCTCTGCAAGGGGCTGGTTCTCACCCCTGATGAGGGACTGTGAGAGCCTTCCTGTGAGGATGAGGCGACAAGACTCCATGGCCATAAAGTCAACAGAGAACAGAACATGGATAAACAACTGCAAATATGTTCGGTGCTAACAGTTGTCACACTCCACCCATCAGGCCATTTCCTTTGAGGGTCAACATACTCTTCACTGTCAAGTGGAGCATATATGACTGTTTCAATGATGGATCAAAATCCACTAGTTTGTCTCAGACTCCTGGACTCATTTAGTCAGATGAGGTGAAATTTATGTATTTTCACAAATTATTAGACACACCTTTTTTTCTATGCTGATGACTCATATTCTATTTTTTGTTGTTTTGTTTTTATGTTGAGAACTGAGGACTCAGGGAAATACCATTTAGGTCAACAAGCCACATGACATGGCAATTACTGATGCAAACAGCTATGATTTGCAAACACACAGAGGCAGCTGGAGGCAGAGCAATGGGCCTCCAAAAGGACAGAACACCTTTTCATGTGATCCCTTGTAGCTCTTCTTTGAAGAAATGTCTACTGAAGTCCTTACAGTTTGAGAAATTGGCTATTCTTTTATTGCTATTGAGTTATACATTTTTTTATATATTCTAGAAACAAATCCCGTGTCAGATATATAATTTGTAAATATATTCTCCCATTCTGTGAGTTGCCTGCCTTTCACTTTCTTTTTTTTAATTTTTTTTTTTGAGAGATTTTCACTGTAGGGCGCGTGCGCTCGCCAGACAGACAGAGAGAGACATAGAGACAGAAAGCGAGAAATCACCCCCCAGGGGGGATGGTCACGCCGCAATCCCTTCTCCTCCATTCTCCTCTCGGGATCTTGGGCATGCATGCACACACGCCCGTCGTGAGTTTTAAGCCACCGGGTCCGGGACACGAACCGCGGTCGACTACGTGGGAGTCCAGTGACATAGCCATTACGCTAACTGCTGGTTCCCCCCTTTCACTTTCTTGTTGGCATTGTTTGAAGCACAAAAGTTTTTAATTTTGTTGAGGTACTATTTTTTTTTTAATCTTATTGCTTGTACTTTTGTTGTCTTATCTAAAAAACTATGGACAAACCCAAGGTCATGTTTTCTACTGAGTTTTATTTTATTTTCAGGACTATGATCCATTTTGAGTTAGTTTTTGTGTATTGCATGAGGTAGGGTTTCAACTTCACTCTTTTGCATGTGGCTATGCAGGAATCACAAATCATTTGTTAAAATTACTATTCTTTTTATCTGGAAATCTCTTTACCAAAATCTTTGCTTAAATGGCTCATTTTTGTCATTTGCATTAATTTGTCTCATATTAATTATTTCCTTATATTACCTTATAGAGGTCCTCAACCCTCTACTCAATGTTCCACTCCCATGTTATTCTTTATATGCACCCTGGTTCATTGTCTTCCTGGTAACTTTATTATCTCAAGTAATTTGTTTGGTTACTCAAATATTAGTATTTATTTCCTTACTTAGAATGTAAGTGCATGAGAAGAGTGACTGTATCTGCTTGTTCTCCATTCTAATGTCTGGCACAGAGTAGGCCCTCAGTGAATATTGACTAAATACCTATTTACTGCTAGTGTTGGTGTTTGGCCCTAGGTTATCTCATCCAGTGATATCACCATTGTTGTTAACCAATCACTGTTCATGTCTCTAACTCGGGTTCTAGCCCTGTTTTTTCTCCTGAACATATTCATCCTGCTGATCTTGTGACCTTCTTTACATGGTCAGATCTGAATCTACATAGTCCATATAGCATGTGAAATCAACTTTTTCACACAAAAACTCAAGTGTAATATTACCACATTTCTTTTGAAGTTCTGCCTTCCATTTTTTGTACAGTAAGTCTCATGTGACAGTTGTGTCCATCTACTCCAAGCTCTAAACCAGGACTAGAGAGCTCTGGGCCAAATCAAGGGAAAGTGCCTTTACTGAGGCTAGGAGCAGAGAGGCTGGTTTAGTGGTGGGGCAGGGAGGTTAAGGACAGGCAATCTATCTATTAAAACAATGCATGAGAGCTAATGATCTTAATCTGGGAGGCTGGATCACATGCTTCAGAAGGAGATCATAATCACCAGTCTTACAGGGCTATGCAGGCTCTTGCAGTTGGTAGCTGGTAGTTATTAACTTATTCAAGGAATATGAAATCACTCAGTAGCCTCTTCCTGGGTACACTGGGAGGTATAGCCTAACCATACTAATTATCTTCAAATTTACCAAGGAAAAAGAAGCTAATCATATTCTCAGCCAGCCCTGTTTCTTGCAAAATGAAGAACATCAATGGTTTTGGTACTTATGATAGGCTGTTGGTAAAGATGGTCTGGAATCAACTCATCCCAGAATTCAGTTACTAACTCTTATCACTTGCTTTCAGGTCATTTTGTCTCTCTGTTCCCTCACTACAGACAGACAATGCAAAAAATCCTCCTTTTCTTTTTTATTGGGTTATCATAAATACCAAAAGACATCCTGTATGTATACATGGTCCATAGTATGCCACACACTTGGGTGCTTATCTTTTGATTTCCTGCTTCTGGACACCCCTCTTGGCCTTCCATGAGGTAAAATAGCCCAACTCACATCCTCCTCCAGCTGTGGATACAGCCTGCTTCAAATGTGTTACTAGAACTTTTCCTGTTTGTCTAGTTGCCAAGTTCATTTGAGCATTTCTCTGATGACTGTACTTTAGTTGATTACAGTATAGAATTTGCACACATCACACATACTGGACAAAAGTTGTTCTCCCATCATATTTATCTCCAAAAACTGGGAGCTCTGTTACACCAGATTGCTAATGGCCTTTCCCCCACAAGAGTTCAAACATCAGGTTGCAGAGCTTGGCTGGAGCCCTCACCTATAGGTGCCCATCCAATTCCCATTGCTTACTAGTCCCCTCTCTTCTCCCCCTTTATACTCCAAACTGTTCACTTTTCAGCCCCATCCTCGAGGGCCCATTATGTGCTAACATTACCTTAAGTTCCTGCTCATACATAGTATCATTTAGCTGGCACAGTAACAGAGAACTTATGACCTTTATTGGTAAATCTGAAGCTCAGAAAGCAAAGGCACTTTTCCCCCATGGGTGGAAGAAGTCTGGTAAACTTTCCAAGCAATCTTTTTTCAAGTGGTTCTAAATTCTCAACCTCTCTCTCCCTGCAGATATCTGACCTAGACTCAGTTATACATAAATGGTGTCTCTGGGATTGAAGCTCACACCCCTTGGCTCAAAGCCTACCATCCTCTGCTGTTAGCCTCTGGTGAACCTTACTCCCTCCTGGGCTGTGCCTTATGCACTCCACCCACTCTTTTGGTTGGAAACACTCAACCTGTGTTTTTTTGTTTGTTTGTTTGTTTTGGATGCATTATTCCCTTTCTGGGCCACTAGACTTTAGCCATTCTGGGATCAAGAACTAAAACTGGTGGTCCTGTGTTCTATCCAGAACCTAATACAGGAGATACCAAATACAAGGCTTTCTGCAACCCACATCCTGCTTTTACCTTCCAGGGAGAGACTTGTGGACTCGCAGTTTGCGCAGCAGCACATCAGAAATATTGGGCATGACATCCAAGCCACTCCTTAATTCTTCCTCTTCAATAGCTGGTGAGAGTTCAGAAGGGAGCCCTGGAAAATAAAAAAGTGTTTACTCATAAAATGTCTAGCTTTACAGGAAAGGAAGAGCTTAAACTCTTACAACTATCTAGTCATATGCCAAGGACTTTTTAGTTGTCATCTTACTTTATCCTCATAACCCAATGAGTCAGAATGTAATAATCTTTTATTATAGGAGAGTAAATCAAGGCTCATCAAGATTAAGTAACTTGCTCAAGGTTACAGACCTAATAAATGGTATAGCCAGACTGCAAACCAAGGTCGACCTGTTCCAAATTCTGTTGGGTCGTCAGAAAAGTCATGATGCATTTTTGCATAGAAAAAAACACATTATAACTTTTCCAATGGCCCAATATTTCTTTCCATTGTTTCCACAGAATCAAAAAGGACTTGTGTCTGGTTTCTGGCAAATAGAAGCGAGTTGGTTGTTTGAATATAATGTTTAGAAAACCCCTTTCTCTTTGGCAAGCCTCTCACAAGGGTTATTGACCAATTCTTCTTCTTCAACTAATTCAACTGTTTGTTTTATACTGCTTGGAAATCAGCAACTGGTTTCACACTGTCATAGATAGGATAGACAGGGATTTTTCTGTAAAGTTAAGGTTGTTAGATCTGTTATATATCTCAGAAATTTAGATGCCTCCTAGTCAAGAGAGTCAATGGGCAGCCTTTGGTTATCTCCTAAAATGATCTTGATTCTATATTCTCAAGATAGAAAGAACAAATCAAGCATTCTCTTTCCCATACATAATTGGTCTGTTTGAAAACAGTTCTTATATTTCTCCAATGCATCCCTTCTCCAGTCTTTAGTCCAATTTTTCCAGGTATTTACTGTGGTCCACTATGGTTGACAGCCTCTAGACACCATCCTCTGCCTGCACACATTCTGATTTGTTGTTGTCCCCGAGGCCCAGATGTGATGGAACTCAGAACTGAGCCCAACCATATTAATAACAAAAATTTTTAAAAACCAACCACAATATACCAACAACTCTTTAATATAAGAAAAGGCAATAGTCTTTAAAAATAATGGCAAGATAAATATAGAAATTACTAGGAACAAGTGTAGAAGTCCCACCCTTTTTAACCCTTTGTTTCTTCCAAAAAATCAGTGTTAAAGAAAGATGTGAGAGGAGAAATTCTTTTTTAATTAAATATTATTATTATTATTACTATTATACATTTGATCACTATACATCATTTAGCTTACAAAGAGAATTTACCCAACGTAAAACACACTTCAGACCAGTCCAGTTGAGAACACTATACACATTATCTTCAATAGGTAATAAACCTTTCCTGTGTCCCCAAGTGTCTTGCCTCTCTATTTATCCCCCTAATTTCCTTCCCTATACTCTTCCTGAGAATAGAAATTCTTACAAAGAATTTACACAGAATGAGAAGGGAAGTGGACAAATGGGAGGGTAGGTGGTCTGCATAAAAGGTTCAGAAAGTTTCTCAAATAGAAGGTTCTCCATTCCCATACCAACACTTCAAAGAGAGAACAAACTGCCTGGACTGCCTGACATTTTGCTTTTCTTACTGATGAGAATTGGAGAGGAAAGACAGAATGATTGAACATTCTATCAGAGTCAATTATCTTGAACAATATGGAGGAATTAACCAGAAAGGAAGACTTAAAAAAAAAAAGGTAAACAAAGCAGACTCCTCTGATAAAGACACATGGAAAGCCCCAGCTGATGTTACCACCATGCCCTTCTTCCAGCTCCTGAAAAATAGCGGTCAAACTCTTCGTATTTTGTCTCCTTTTACCTAGTAGGGGAGTGAGTGGCTGCTGAGAAGAGATGAATGAAGTTTGGAAAATAAATAATTGGTCAGATTGTCTCTACAATGCTATCAGAAATTCATGAAACAATCTAAAATCCACTGTTACCCTAAGAGAATGAGATAATGTCCCCAATTTGTTGTAATAAACTCAAGTTTTGAATGATAAGCAAAGTTACAAAAAAAAAAAAAGAAAAAGAAAAAAGATCAGAAACCAAGTCTGTGAACATTACTGCCCACAGCTCTATCTGAACTTCCCCTTTTCCCCACCACCCAACAGCAACAAGCAAACATAAATATGAAATCCTCCACTAAATTGCTGAAGATGAGACAGAGAGATCTCAGATAATATAATATAGGAAAGAGTCAATGAAAATTAGCACAATATATTTGGGTAGAGAGAAAATCCAGGTAGAAATGTGCAGACCAAAAAGAAATAATACAAAATGGCATGGCAACAATACAAAAATACTACAGCCAAAAGAGGAAGGAAAGAAGGAAGGAAGGTAGAAGGGAAGGAAAAAGCAAAATATGTAGGAGACAGATGTCATGATGGAAATTTAGCTGCAAGAAATACATAAAAAATGCAAAAATGCATTTCTGTAAAAAATATATACCACAAAAACTTTGGCTGTAGAGAAATTAGAACATAAAAAAATAAGAAATTAGAGGTAAGGTGAGAAGATCACATATAGATGAAGAGGACTGCTCTTTAAAAAAAAAAAAAATTGTCAGAGGACACATGGGCTCACCAGAGAGAAAGAGAGAAAAAGTGAGAAAGTAGCCCTCCTCCCGTGAGGCACACTCATACTGCACTCCCTTCTCCATATATCCCTCCTTTTGGGATTTTTAGGCATGCACGCACATGCTACTCTGCACGTTTCTCAAGCTGCCTGTCGAATATGTGGGATCCATTTGCCTTAATCACCAGGCCATGGGCTAGCCTGAGTATTGTTATTCAAGGAAACAAATGAAGACCAAAATAAAGAAGTAATCAAAAAATCATAAAATATAGAACTAACCAATATATTGAAATGAAGGAATAAAACAGATATAGCTTCAATTCAATTTAGTAAGGAGGGTGAGAAAGATGGAGTGATCACAAAGACTACCAAGGAAAGAAAGATTGAAGAATTAGGTTGTTGGGAAAGTCATGATAGGGGGATGGGTACTTTCCCATCATGCGTCTATGTTTTTCTATGATGCAAAAATGTTTCATGGCTTTTCTGACAACCCAATATATAGAAATGAGAGTCTTTCTTTCTTTCTTTCTTTCTTTCTTTCTTTCTTTCTTTCTTTCTTTCTTTCTTTCTTTTTTTTTTTTTTTTGCTATATGGTGCGTGTGCTCGCCAGAAAGAAAACGAGAAATCACCCCCCAGAGGGGATGTCCACGCCATAATCCCTTCTCCTTCATTCTCCTCTTGGGATCTTGGGCACACACACACATGTACTGGCATGAGTTTAAGCCACCGGGTCCTGGATTTGAACCGCGGTCAACTACATGGGAGTCCAGCGACATAGCCATTATGCTAACTGCTGGCCCCCCAATATATAGAAATGAAATAATCAACCTGAAGTTGATTCACTGTTGACCTATTTATGGATTATGTTATCTCTGAAGTAATAAACAAATCAAATGGAACAAAGAACATATTCAAAGATACAACAAAAGAAAAACTTCCTTAGTTGAGGGGAACATGGAAATTGTAGGCTCCAGGCTGACAAAGCATACCATATTAAAAAAAAAAAAAAAAAAAAAAGATAAAGAAAACCTTCTCCAGATGTCCTAAGAGTAAAAGTAAGACATCGTCAGAGAAGGTGAGGGTTAGGGAGTGCTGGAAATCAACTGGTCCCAGATTTCTCTCAATATTGAATATAGTGGGGCCACATCTACACAGTTCT
>NW_006204627.1:2247542-2266548 GCF_000334495.1 Tupaia belangeri chinensis | reverse complement strand
CTATCCTTGAAGAATAAGAAAATTTTCAAACATGCTATGACTCAGAGAATATAGCACTTCTGTATAATTCTAGGAAAATTATTAGATAATGAAATGCAACTAAACAAGACATCAATTAAAACAAAACAAAACAAAAAAACTTGAGAAAATTGAGCCATGGCAAAGGGTTTGGTGGAGATAATAAAATTCTTTCACATTCAAGTCTAAGGCTAAACAACTGCAAAACAGGACTACCGATAATAACCTTGATGATATACAAAGAAAGAAAAATCCAACATATGTATAGGCAGAGACAGAAAGGTAGGAAGCAATATGAAGGTGGGAAGAAATGCCGTTCTCATCTTTTCCTGTAGGAAGTCAGTGGATACCATTATAGTGAATAAAGGTTCTCCATTTTCATACTCTTTCCTCCCTCCTATTTTTCTTTTTCTTTTTCTTCTCTCTCTCTCTCTCTCTCTTTTCTTTTTTTTTTTTGAGAGGTTTTTTTTTTTACAGGGCACATGTGCTCACCAAAGAGACAGAGCGAGGCAGAGAGACAGAAAGTGAGAAATCACCCCCCAGGGGGGATGACCACACCACAATCCCTTCTCTATTCTCCTCTCGGAATCCTAGGCACACATGCACACGTGCCCGGCGTGAGTTTAAGCCACCAGGCCCAGGACTCGAACTATGGTCGACTACATGGGAGTTCAGCAACGTAGCCATTACACTAGCTGCTGGTCCCCCTATTTTTCTTTTTCTTAATCAGCCAGACCCCCCTCTTCTCCCCTCCCTTTGCCTTCCCTTTCTACTATTTCTTCTTTCTGACAGGATCTTGCCATGTTATGATCCTCCTGCCTCAGCCTCCTTGCTGGGACCACCATTCCTAGCTCTTTTTCAGACAAGGTCTTGCTATGTTGCCCATGCAGTCTCAAACTCACACTCCCACTGCTTCAGCTTCTTGAGTTGCTGGGACTACAAATGCACCCACCACTCCTGGTCTTTACGTTGGTTTGAAATTTAAACCTGGGCCTCCCTTGTGGTCTCAGCCTGCAGAGTATATGTCTCAACAGCATGTACCACCGTGATTGGCCCTAAATGTTCGTATTTGCTGTGTTTTTGCTGGTCTGGTATTTAAGCCTTAATCTAGGAAAAACTGTCCTTCTCAGAGCTAGCTAATTTCTCAAGATAGGAAATAACTCTCTTTCAAGTGTGTTTTTGATACATAAACTAACTAACCCACACACCAACCATCTCCTTTATTAAATTCTCACATGCCAAGTCAATATTTTCCCTGCCCTAAGTCACTCCAGGGCCAGGTATCTGACAACTAGGGACTACTCTTATACCTCAGAGCCTGCTGAAATTATTCAAACTATAATCTCAAACGTATTCAGGATACCTACCCTGTCTTGATCATTTCTTCCCATGAGAAGCCCAATGAAGGCACTGGGTCATGCTCTCCCTGTCTCTCTTCTGTTTTCTGACTGACTCTGGTCTTTCCCCAGGTGGTAGGCTGTGCCTCCTATTTTTAGGGACTTACATATTCATTCATGATAATGATTTCTATACCCAATTAAAACAAATGCCAGGAACAAAGTTTGAAACATCCATCCAAATTTAAAACATGTAATACAAAAATTCCCCAGATGACTCCAAACCCTTAATACATTTCATGATAACATTTTAAAAAACTTAGAAACTAATTTCTCTTATTTTTGAGGAAGCAATTACCAAAATTCAGCAAGTCCTACATTTTTGCTTCACTTTGAGTTCAAAAAAATTACTATTTTTTAATTTAGAAAAAATATGTCTAGTATAATCTCCTTCCTTCTGTATTTGTGGAAGGGGGCTCTGGATAAAAATACTCCGAGCTCCTGGATAACTCCATAAGGTCAAAGATACTAGTGGGAGATAAACTTTCTCCCTGTCTTCTCAGGGATGTGTTTCCCGACCTGAGACTTGAGACTCAGAGTGTAGACTTGGGATGCTTCTAGAAAGGACCATCCATGTTATATGCTTTCTGCCTTAACCCACACCTCTCTCAGAATCCAGTTCTAGATATCCCATTACCTTCTAGAAAATGCCACCTGGGCAAAAATAATAAAAGTCATTTCAATAGTCACCACTTATTAAACATCACCTATGCATTAGGTGCACTTTCTTGAGTATTTCTTTTTTCCTAGGTACAGAAAGGAGTAGGGTACAACTCTGCAGATACCAATCAGGCATGCATGGTGGCCCACCACATCTCCAGCATTGTCCTATGTGGAGCACAATGTACAAGAACATCCAATCTGATCAGCAAGATAAAGTTCCACAACCTCAGTGACAGGAATTAAAATATATGTCAGGTTCCTGTTGGAATAAAGACCAGTATCACATAAAATACTACACCAGCTCAATGAAGTAGGTACTACTATTATTCCCATTTTATAGATAAGTAAACCTGATATCAATATAAAGTACAAAACATGCCCAATTCTATGGAGCCAGTAAGGGAAGCTTGAACTATTACTTGTACAGACACTAGAACTTAGAGAAAATAGAGAGAATGGCCATCTATTGAATACCTAGCATGATTAATTTTAGTTTTTAAATGTGGTGCTTATAGTAGCCAAATTTATTTGCCTAACAATTTTACTTCTAAGATCCAGCTTATGCCCTCAGTATTGGATAGTGAAGATGTGTTGTGGGTAGTAGATGTCTAAATTGGTATATTGTTTTGCAAGCTAAGTTGGCAGGATGTATATACATTTTTTTTTTTTGGAGAGGTTTTCGCTATAGGCCGCATGCACTCACCAGACAGACAGAGAGAGACATAGAGACAGAAAACGAGAAATCACCCCCCAGGGGGGATGGTCACGCCACAATCCCTTCTCCTCCATTCTCCTCTCGGGATCTGGGGCACGCACGCACACGTGCCTGGCGTGAGTTTTAAGCCACCGGGTCCGAGACGCGAACCACAGTCGACTACGTGGGAGTCCAGCGACATAGCCATTACGTTAACTGCTGGTTCTCAATACATTTAAATATAAATACTTTTAAATCTATCAGCTCTATTTCTAGCATAATAGTCCATGGAAAAACATGCATTTCTATAAAGATACATGTAAGAGAATATTAATTATAACATTAATTATAATAGAGAAAAAGTGGAAACAAGTAATAACAAAAGCAATATATATGTAGTTCCTTATACAGTAGAATGATACAAAAATAAAAATATTTAAAAGTTCCACATGCATTAAATGAGGAACTATCTAAAATATATGGTTAAGTAAAAGAGACAATGGAACAAAGGCACCCAGTCATCCACCAAAATCTGTCATCTCTTCCTTCCATATGAATGGAGTTTAATCTGGGTATATGGCCAGCTAGCCAGGTAGCAGCCATGTTTTCCAGATTCCCTTGCTGCTAGGTATGGCCACAGGACAACATCATCTCCTGTGCAATGGAAATTAAAGGGATGTATACAATTCACACCCTACTTGTTTTGTTTTGTTTTGTTTTAAACAAAAAGCACACTCCTACTTTCTCTCCTTCCCTCAAGTGGGAATCAAGATCTGCCTATGATCCACTTTGACATTGTCACTACTCAAACATCTTGGGACATGGCAAAAAGACAACAGGGAAGAAACCAGGTACCCTAATGATCATGAGAAGCAGAGGCAGCCCCTAAATTGAATGGCTCACTTTGAAACTGTCGCTCAAGAATGAAATGATCTTCTATCTTCTCTGTCATTTATATTTGGGGTGTCTATGTCATAGCAGCTTCAATTTTATCCGACTCAGGAAAGTTGCAGAATACTTTAAAAGAAATACTGATACAGAGAATTTTGGAGTACATATAAAAGAAGACATACTGTGACCAGATGAGTTATATTCTAGCACTTAGAAATAAGAAGCAAAACAAAAGGCTTAGAGTTCTATATATGAGAAATTATTAAATACGTTAGATGATTTTTTCAATAGATATCCAAAGCACATTTTATAAAACTTCAACACAAATCTTGAAATGCAGGAGAGAAGATTACGCAGTTAGCATAATGGCTATGTTGCTGAACTCCCATGTAGTTGACCACAGTTCGAGTCCCGGACCCGGTGGCTTAAACTAATGTTGGGCGCATGTGCGTGCATGCCCAAAATCCTGAGAAGAGAATGGAGGAGAAGGGATTGCGGTGTGGCCATCCCTCCTGGGGGGTGATTTCTCTCTTTCTGTCTCTCTGTCTCTCTCTGTCTCTCTGGCGAGTGCACATGCCCTATTGAAAAAAAAAAAAACTCTCCAAAAAAAAAAGAGATTATTTTCTAAAAAAATTAGATACAACAATTTTTACTTTGTATCTCATATTTTATAACATACTAAATTTTCATGTTTATGACTCTGAGGTTTGAGTCCCAGACCTAGGGCCTGAGATATAGGCCTAATATGTGTGCAAGTGTGCCCAAAATCCTGAGAGGAGAACAGAGAAGGGATTACGGCATGGCCATCCCTCTTTGGGTGGTGATCGATCTCTCTCTCTCTCTCCGGTGGGTGTATGTGCCCTATGGCAAAACAAAACAAAACAAAACAGAACTTAAAAAACAACAACAAAAAAGAAACAAGATGAGTATTTTCCTTATCACCATTATTGAATTAAAGAATATTGCTAAAGTTGGGACCAGCAGTTAGCATAATGGCTATGTCGCTGGACTCCCATGTAGTAGACTGCAGTTTGAGTCCAGGACCCGGTGGCTTAAACTCACGCCGGGCACGTGTGTGTGCGTGCCTAAGATTCCGAGAGGAGAATGGAGGAGAAGGCATTGCGGCATGGCCATCCCCCCAGGGGGTGATTTCTCCCTTTCTGTCTCTCTATCTCTGTCTTTCTGGCAAGCGCACGCACCCTATAGCAAAAACCTCTCTTAAAAAAAAAAATATATATATAGCTAAAGTAATGGAAGATACAATAGATACACACACGCATGTGCGTGCATGCACACACACACACAGACACACACACACACACAAAGAAAACAAATGGTAAATTGGTATAATGATTAGCATAAAGTAAAAATAATAGTTGGTTTTGTGTCACAGCAGTAATGCACTGCTTAAGAGATGATGGATCCCATATGATGAGCACAGATCAAATCCTTGACCCAAATAGGCTGAAACAAGCCAGATACATGCAGGAGTATCCAGAATCCTACAGACTGAAGGGCTGGAAGAATGCGATCACAGTATGACCAGACCCTGTGGAAGGTGCTCCTCTCTCTCGTATATGCATGCATTCTATCACGCATAAAGAAAAAAAATCTTTTAAAAGACAATGGATCTTTACAGATAGCATTATACAGTGAAGGCAATTGATAAGTGCAAGTGTTTCTACACTGTGACCCAGTGAGTCTTAAGTCAGAGAATTTATCCCAAGGGAATAATTTAGAGGAAGAAAGAAAACTCTAAGTATAAAAGTGTTTATACTACGGCTGTTTTTCATAGCTAAAAGAACTATAAACATTTGAAATACTCAACAATAGACACAGTATACAAAAGGAAACACACATCCATTAAATGATAAAGATGAGGACAAGCCAAAATATATAAAAATTAGTAATGGAGCTGGCAGATGGGGTGGTGGTTAAGGTGCTGGACTCACATATGGCTGACCACGGTTCAAGTTCTGGACCTGGCGGCTTTCTTTCTTGCTTGCCTTCTCTCTTTCTGTCTCTCTCTGATCAGATTAAAAAAAATAATGGTAATAAAATAATTCTTTAAAAAAATAGTTATGAAATAACTTCAGCAAATGAAGTAGAAAGTTATATCTACACTGTCAAATCAACTTATGAAAAAATGATAAGTATAGGTAATTATTGGAAAGAATACAAATTGTTGCTTTTTCAGAACTCCCAGGGTTGTGGGTAAAATTCTTTTTATTTTTTATTTATTTATGGTTTTTTTTTTTTTTGGAGAGGTTTTTGCTATGGGGTGCGTGCACTTGCCAGAAAGACAGAGAGAGACAGAGAGACAGAAAGTGAGAAATCACCCCCCAGGGGGAATGGCCACACTGCAATCCCTTCTCCTCCATTCTCCTCTCAGGATCTTGGGCATGTACGCACACGCGTCCAGCGTGATTTAAGCCACCAGGTCCGGGACTCGAACCGCAGTTGACTACATGGGAGTCCAGCGACATAGCCATTATGCTAACTGCTGGTTCCTGGGTAAAATTCTAAGGTAAGTTTTTATCCCTAGTGTTCTAAATCTATTTATTAAACTCAAAAATAAAAACGAGGGGACCAGCAGTTAGCGTAATGGCTATGTCACTGGACTCCCATGTAGTTGACCGCGGTTCACGTCCCGGACCTGGTGGCTTAAAACTCACGCCAGGCGCATGTGCGTGCATGCCCAATATCCCGAGAGAATGTAGGAGAAGGGATTGCGGCATGACCATCCCCCCTGGGGAGTGGTAATTTCTCTCTTTCTGTCTCTCTGTCTCTCTCTGTCTGTCTGGAGAGCGCACGCGCCCTATAGCAAAATCTCTCAAAAAAAATAAAATAAAATAAAAACGAGGAAAATATATGATACAGTTTTTCCAGAGATTGCTCTAAATTTTGCTTAACTTAGACTTTTTTAAAAAAATTGGAAATTTCTCTCCTGGAAACCTTCTTACTAATGTTGAACAGGTAGGTATTACTGTATTTTAGACTAGGATTTTTCAATTCAGTGATGCCTGGACACTCCCATACAACCATCCACATGCATAAAGCTTGAATGCAAAACTGCCCATTAGCAGCTTACAGTGGGGCAAGGGTTTTCAGATGGTGCCCTGTGGAGTCTGGGGTCCACTGAGGAACCTCAGGGCCACAGTGGAAAAGGAGAAAGTCACACAGGGTACAGATCCAAACCCTCATTTTCCCCATCAACCAGATGGCTAGCCCCACTAACTATTCTGCACACACTGGCCTTCTAGGGATTAGTTTGTCTGAAATGTCTTGTATCTAAAGAGTTTCAGAACTGCCTGTGTGATGATAAAACCATGATAATTTGAGTTAGGAAACCACTGGGCATCCTCAGCTGTAAGATGAGAGCAAGAGTCCCTGCCTTTCAGTTTATTAGGAGGATTAGATTAAATCAGAGGTAGAAAATGATCTGTACTACAGAAAAATACAGTGAAAAAAATAGGGTAAAATACTACATGATAGCATTTATACAAGCAGTTTTCAAAAAGGTCATAGAAAATGTGTATTATAAAAAAAGTATGGATTTAGAAATTTTTTCAAAATTTTATTTATTCATTCATTTATTTTTAATTTGACAGAGAGAGACATACAGAGAGAGAGAAAGTAAGAAAGCAAGCCACCAGGTCCGGGACTTGAACCATGGTCAGCTGTGTGGGAGTGTCCAGCACCTTAGCCACCATGCCACCTGCTGGTCACCCCAGATTTAGAAATTTTTGCACCAAAATTGAGTAGTATTTTAATGCCATTTTCCATGAACTTTTTGAAGTACCCTTATGCGAAGCACCCAGAGTAGTCAAATATGCAGACAAAAAAGTACATGGTAATAACCAGGAGCTGGGGCAAGGCCGGAATGAGGAGTTAGTGTTTGATGGTACAGTTTCAGTCTAGGCAGACAAAGTTTCAGAGATGGATGGTAGTGATGGTTGCTCAATACAAAATCCTTAAGGCCACTAAACTGTATACTTAAAAATGGCTACAACAGGAAAATAGTCAGGCCAGCAGGTGGTACGGAGGTCAAGGCGGCTGAATCCCACATTGCCAACTCCACAGTTGGAGTTCCTACCCTGGAGGCTTGAAAATCATGCTGCACACGTGTGCATGCATACCCAAAATCCCAAGAGGAGAATGGAGAAGGGATTGCAGTGTGACCATCCCCCCTGGGGTGATTTCTCACATTCTCTTTCTCTTTCTTTTTCCAGAGAACACATGTACCCTATAGCAAAAACTTAAAAAAAAAAAAAAAAAAAAAGTAAAATAGCTGAGTTTTATTTACCAGAGTACAAAGAAAATACTCCCCCATCCCTCAGCAAAAGAAGTAGAATATAGACAGTGAAATACAAAAAATTAAGGAAGGGAGGAGGCTATCTCAGTCTGGTGGGACTCATCCATTGCTTTAATGCACAAGTGTAAGGTGATTCCAAGAGAAAGGGTGACAGCACATCAGGAGGGAGACACAGCATAAACAAAGATGCAGAAGCAAGAGTGTGAGTGGCCACAGGGGTGAGGACCTGGCTTACTCATCCCCCTGAACTCACCCACATTTTTTTTTTTTTGAGGGCATTTGCACTCAAGAGAGAAAGAAATAGAGAGGGAGGGGAAGAGAGAGAAGGTACTCTTTCATGGGTCATGGTCGCATCACAATCCCTTTTCTATTTCTCTATTCTGTTGGAATTTGGAACATGCAGGGACACATAGTCAGGGTGTTTTCCAAGCCACAGGGATTTGAACCATGCACTCGGCCACAAAGGATTCAGCTCCCTTAAACACTAAGCTACGGGGCTAGCCCCACCCTCTTCTCTGCTCACCTCATGGCACCATGGTTGTAGTTTAGATTATTTTTATGTACCTGTCTTACCTCCTTGTCATGTCTCACACAATTTCTTTCATTCATTCATATATTCAATAAATACTTACTCAGGGCCTAGTCGTGACATTGTTAAAAGCACTTGGTGGTGGAGATACACACACATATGCATACGCACATGCACATGCACACACATACAGATTCCTTGGGGCTTCTGCTCTACGGATAATAGCTAATACCTAGGTAATACTATGTACAGTAACTGCTCTGGGAAACTTACACAATCATCCCCCTTACTCACAGTTTTTGTGACCCATTGTCAGCTGTAGTCCAAAAATAGTCCAATGTCAGCTGTGTACAGTACAACAACGTATTTGTGGGAGAGTGTGACCAACTTTGCATAACTTTTGTTACGGTATATTGTTATAGTTGTTCTATGCTATTAGTTATTACTATTAAGTTCTTATGTGCCTAATTTATGAATTAAACTTTATCATAAGTATGTGTGTATGAAAAAAAAAGTCTATCCAGAGGTGAGTACTATCTGCAGTTTTGGACACCCCTGGGGTCTTACTATATCCGCCATGGATAAAGGGGTGTTAGCTCATGTAATACCCATAATCACCTATGAGGTGAGTACTATTTTTTTGAGAGAGATTTTTGCCGTAGGGCATGTGCACTCACCAGAAAGACAGAGAGAGACAGAGACAGAAAGTGAGAAATCACCCCCTAGGGGAGATGGCCACGCCACAATCCCTTCTCCTCCATTCTCCTCTTGGGATCTTGGGCACACATGCACATGCGTCCGGTGTGAGTTTTAAGCCACTGAGTCCGGGACTCGAACTGTGGTTGACTACATGGGAGTCCAACAACATAGCCATTACGCTAACTGCTGGTCCCGAGGCGAGTACTATTATTAGTGCCACCTTCCACGTGGGGGATCAGGCATAGAGAAGCTAAGTTGCTTGCCCAGGTCATGTGGTTGGTCAGTAGCAGGGCTGGGATTTAAGCTGCCCTGTGGGCCTTCAGTTCTGACCCCCAGAGGGGCTCAGGAAGTGTGGGCTGAAGAACAGAGCCAAGGAGGTTTTGGCCAGAACTGCCATCTTCCAGTAATTAACCAAAAGTGCGAACACAAGGAGAAAGAGGAGAGGCACCCGATACATGTTTTCTAGGCCTTTTAGAAAACACGGAGTGATTCTTTTGGCAATATATATGCAAAGTCTACAAGAAAGGTGATATTGTAGACATCAAGGAAATGGGTACTGTTCAAAAAGGAATGCCCCACAAATGTTACCATGGCAAAACTGGAAGAGTCTACAGTGTTACCCAGCATGCTGTTGGCATTGTTGTAAACAAACAAGTTAAGGGCAAGATTCTTGCCTAGAGAACTAATGTGTATTGAGCATATTAAGCATTTTAAGAACAGAGATAGCTTCCTGAAATGTGTAATGAAAAATGATCAGAGAGGGAAGCCAAAGAGAAAGGTACCTGGGTTCAACTGAAGCGCAGCCTGCTCCACCAGGAGAAGCACACTCTGTGAGAACCAATGGAAAGGAGCTCTAGCTTCTTGAACCTATTCCCTATGAATTCGTGGCATGATGGGTGTTAAAAATAAACTAATCTATGGCCCATAAAAATGTTTTCCTTAATTGAACAGAATTGTGTTCCCTCCCCAAAGCTAAATTGGGCTGTAATTCATTTTATGATATCTTTTTTTCACATTTAGTATTTTTTTTACCTGAAAGATGTTAGGTGGCTTATTATGCAACAAATAAAACTCAGTTGGTTAGAAAAAAACAACAACAACAACAACAACAAAACAGCCAAGGAGAGGTGCAGGGGTGTGCTAGGGGCAGGGCTGGGTCATGAACCAGATCCAGGAGGTAGGACTCTAATTAACATCAGCTAACACCTATCATCATCTAGCAACAGGGCTGAGGAGCTGGGGACTGAGAGGATTTCCCTGAGAAGAGTCTGGCAGGGGAGAGAGTGGTGTAGGTGGAGACCAGGAGACTGGGAGGAAGGGACTTGCAGTTCCCTGCAGGGCGAGGCAGGGTGGTGCCACAGCTTAGAAAGCAAGACGTGGCTCTGATGCCTTGGAAAGAGGAACTGGTCTGTTTGGTGGCTTCCTGGGTGTGGGGGGGAAAGGAAGAGTCAGAAGTTCAGGCCTTAGGCACCCTTCCAGATTCACTGGGTGCTTGGAAGGAGACCAGTTTGGAGGTGCTCTGAGTGGGCAGGAAACACGATCTGCTTCATTAGTTAATCTGCAAATATTTATTTTTTTGAGGGCCTACTTCATGTCCGGCCCACACTCGCCTCCGAGCCGCACCAAGGCTGCTGACAGGAAGTCCAGTGTTGCACATTCATCCTCCTTGAGTGGGCACAGACAGATCCAGCCTTGGCTGGAGGGAGCCTCTGCCTGACCCCCACCTACCTTTTTCCTGCTCGGCTGCCTCACTAAGGTCTGGAAGCTTGAGCCCCACCAAGTTCTGATTTCTCATCAGGATGTGCTCCTTTGTGGGAAAAGGAAAAGACCACATTTCAGATAATGTCAGGCTGGACTCATTTCGGTTCTGTCTGGCTCTGCGACCCCTCAGTCTCAGGTGGGAAGCTAGAAGGGCAGCCTCAGAGGTGGGGTGATGAGATCTGAGTGGCAGCTTCTCTACCAGCACAGGAAGGTGCCTGAAAACCACCCCTGCCTCGCACCCCATTAGCACCACATTCCTCAAGTCAAGAACTACTCCTGGCAGCTGTTCATTCCTGCGCAGAGGAAGCCGGATCCTATATGGCTGACCAGGGTTTGGATTTCAAGCCCAGAGGCTTGAAAACATACTGGGCACAGATATGTACCAAGGATCCTGCTGGGATGGAGAACTGGAAGAAAAAAGGATTACAATGTGACTAAGCTCTATTGGGGTATGCTTAGTCTCTTTTGTTCTCTCCCTCTTGTGTGTGCACACATGTCCTCACAGGAAAAAAAAAAAAAGAAAAGAAAAAAAGAAAAGAAAGAAAGAAAAGAGAATGAGCTATGTTTGGCATGGTCTGCTTCTTTAACAAGCCTGTGGATAAATGAACTGATCAGCCACACTGCAGCTAAGGTTTGCAGAGGGCTGGAAGACAAGCAGAAATAAGGGCTCTGGGACAGGAGGGTGCCCTGGGTGTGTGCGGCTGTTTGGAAGCAGGTGCAGGAGGGTGAGATGGCAGGGGCAGAGTGGGACAGCAGCTAATTTTCAGGAGTGTTTGGCAGGGTGAGCCAGGTTATGCACTCTCTACTAATAGCAACCCCAGTCTTTGGTGACCTTAGGGTCAGCAGGTTGGCAGTAGTGCCCTATCCAGAGGTTTTTGTTTGTTTGTTTGTTTGTTTGTTTTTTTAAGAAAGAGAGATTTTTTTGCTATAGGACACGTGCACTAGTTGGAGAGACAGAGACAGAAAGAGAGAAATCATCCCCCAGAGGGATGGCCATGTTGGAATCCTTTCTCCTCTGTTCTCTCAGGATTTTGGGCATGCACGCACATAGGCCCAACGTGAGTTTGAAGCTGCCAAGTCCAGGACTTGAATAGCAGTTGACTTACATGGGAGTCCAGTGATATAACCATTACACCATCTGCTGGTCCCAGCCCTTCCAGGAGTTCTGAGTTCTCCCATCTCCTCTGTTTCTCTATAGCTTTCATGGAACCCCTTGACATTTTAAATTCTCCAAAGCCTGAGAATCTCTGCCTCAGGGCCTCAACAGACAAGCCGGGAGAGAAGGGATGCTGCCCACAGGCATGTAGCAGAGGTAGATTTGCACCTGCTCAGAGCCAATTAGCACCAGAGGAGAGCCCTCAGGGGAAATGATGGCAGAGTGCCTAGTGATCAGTGGTCTTTCAGTCTTCCGTTTGGCAAAGGCCGCTGAGTGGCTTGCTCCTGGATAAAGGAGGAAAGGAAGGGCCAGCAGAGGGCGCTCATGCTCCAGATGAAAGGCCTTAGAGCGACTATCCGCGAAAAGCTGTTAGTAGCATGGGGATCTCATGCGGCTGACCAGAGTTTGAGTCTTAGTCCTGGTGGAGGTCTTATAACCTTCTTTCCTGGGTGAGAGAAATCACCAGGGATGTGAGGTGTGGATAGTGGGGTGTGCCTTGTGTCCCAAGCCGGATCCCCGGTGACCAGAGACCGCCTCCAGTGCCTGTGCTGATCCACTAATCAGGCCAGGTGGGTTTTCTGTGTGAAACGCTAACATCAGCAGCTCAGCCCAGTGCCCCTGAAACTCCAGCCTAGAGCATGATGGGAGGTTCCTGAAAGGGACCTTGGCCGGCACTGGAATGTGTCCCTGCTCACAGAGAAATCCCCTCACTGCTCTAGTGCTGTCCGGTACCTCGCCTACGTGCCGGGCTGGCCTTCTGGGGAACTAGGACCAGGTGGGGATTTCTTTGTCCTGTTAACTCTTCTCTCCCTCACATGCGGGTCTCTCTCTCCCTCACATCCCTGGATGCCTCCAACCACCCCCTACATGGGGTGCCAGCTTCATGAGAGATGATTGTGCCCAGTTTGATGACTAGCAGAAGCTGGGGACACCCTGGACATTGAAAGATAGTCACCACCGAGGGGTAGCCCCTCATGGCCATCGTCACGCCTGTGGATGGATTTGAGTTCCTTTGCTGATGGGTACTAGCAAGAAAAGGCAGCAGGGAAAGGGCTACTTCCTCCTTGCCTTCCCAGACCTAGGCGTGGCTGGATACTCCATGAAGGGCTCCTGTCTATGAGCTGCCAGCTCTGGTTGAAGAAGGAACCCGCTGTGTCTCTCCACACACCTGCCTTCCCCTGAAGTGACGCTTGAGTGGCAACTATATCTCAGACCGACTTCCATCTAATAACCAGGGTAAAAAGCACTGAAGCTGGTGTGTGGGCGAGATGCCATACAACAGAGCCTGACTCCTCAAAGTGGCAAGGCTAGGGCACTGTGAGACCCAATCCAGGCTGGCATTGCTCTGCCCCAGGGCTGAGCCTCAGCCCAGAGGTCTTTGGCTCATGGGACCCTGGCATGTGCACCCTGCCCAGTTGCCCCCCAAGAACACACCTCGCGGAGCTTGGTCAGTTTTTGCATCCGGACGGGCTGCACTTGGATCTGAAGGTCTTTGAGCCCAGGTGTCTTGGCCAGTTTGCCGCCAGCTTTGCCTGAAAAACGCTTTTCTTCCTCTGCCAGTGGCAGCTTGGCAAGCACTTTTTGCAGCCGGGGACCAGGTTCTTCAGGGCTACTATCCCAGGAGACCCCCCGCAGCAGTGGGGGCCGGGACACAGGGGGCCGCAGCTCCACTTTGGAGCCAACCTTGGGGCCTGTGGGCTCCCCTGTGGGAGGAGCCACCCCTCCTGTGCCCTGAGCTGGGCTTCTTGGTAGGGGGTTGCCCTCCCTGGCTGTCTTCAGTATCTGCTTCCCCAGCTCACTCTCTACAGCGCTGGGCTGGGGGCTGTTCAGGGCCATTTTCCCACCACTGCTTATACCAGGTGCTGGGCCCTTGGGTGTGGTCTCAGGGTGCTGGAGGGGATCGAAGTTTTCCTTTTGTTCTATTTCAATCTCTTTGGACTTCTCAACAAGCGTAGGAGAGCGAGGAGTCAGCCTGCCCTGAGACACTTTCCTTTGATCATTCTGCTTCCGGTCAGCTAGCCCTTTGGAGACATTCTGAAAGAAACAGAGTAGAGCTGGGACCTGGAGGTAGGTTGAGGAGGAAATAGGTGGGGCTGCTCCTGCTGGGGGGCTTCTACCCACTAGGCCTGCCATGGAGTCCATTTGTGTATGGGGGAGAGGGAGTCTATTTAGAAGAGGGGGACTTCTCAGTCAGGGCTGAGCCAGCAAAGGGGCCCACACGCTTTGAGGTCTGTAAAAAGAGAGAGGCCATGAGGATTGCAACTCAAAACGACAAGAACTGCTCAAGAGCCCAGCTCTGAGAAAGATGGTGTAACAGAAGGCAGCCTTGGCCCCAACTCAGTTGCCACAGATTCTAGCCCTCACTCTGTCTGGCAAGGCCCTTAACTCTTAGAGGCTCAGATTTCCCACCAGGTTTGTGACCCTCTGAAATTGTATGCAAGTGTGTGTGTATGTGGGGGGGTGCATATATGTCTATGTTTGTGTTTGGGGGAAGGTGTCTTTTAGGGAAGAAAATCCACAGCTTTTACCAGCCTCTCAGTTCCAGGATCCAAAAGAGGCTAAGGGTCACGGGATGAGGTGTTTCATTTGGAGGTGGTGGCTGACTGCTCAGAAGCTCTAAGTCTACACTCCTCCTTCACTCCCCAGGGAAGGGGCTTTGTGAAGAGCATGTGAGTCTGTGTCTGTGTGTCTGGGTGTCTGTCTTGTGTGCATGCTGACACTCTGCCAGACGACTCACTACTGGCCCAGCGTGACTGTATTCTAGTGCTGCCTTTGGCAGGCCTCAAGTGTGAGAGCACCTTCCTCTGAGCAGGGTGTGTTTCTATCCCTGCCAGCAGAGAGGAGCCTTCCTGGCAGCCCCAGACTCTCAGCTTTCCTGCCATTGCCGCTGGAGCTGAGGGGCCCTACCTTGCCTGGCTGTTGCTGCTGGGCCTGGAGGTCCCCTTGTCCCTGAGTAGCAGCCTGACTGGGGGTGCAGGGTTGTAGGCAGGACCCCCATGGAGGTTGCCCCCACTGAATGCTTCCTCCTCAGCCCCTCTGCCTAAGGTAGAGCAATCAGTTAGGGCAGAGGGACTGGTGGTTTCCCCACCCACGACTCTCCACTCACTGGGATGTGTTCACACCCTCTGGCTGCCCAGGGGCCTGCCTTGACTTTGGGGAGCCCAGGTCTCCACACCTGGATCATCCAAACTGGGCAAAACTCAAACTCACAGGCTCGCCAATGAGAGGTGAAGAGACTTCAGCTTCATCCTCCTTCTGCTGCAGAAAGGAAACACAAGTTAGCTGCGATGAGAAGAGAGCTTGTTTCCTCTTGGCATGCCCTCAAGGAGGCCCCTGGCAGTAGTGTAAATGCCTCCCCAGCCAGCACCCTCACCTCCTGGGTGCCATGGAGGACCTGCAATGTTAGGAGTAAGGGGAGAAACGCGTTGGTGTAGACATGACACAGCAAGTGGGGGCCCTGTTACCTGTGGTGGCGCTCCGGGCAGAGGGAACTGTGGGCCACTGCATACATCCAACCCTGGAATGGTCCAGACACAGGTAAGTAATGACCAGTATCCCAGACCCTCAGCTGTCCCCATCTCCTCAGAATGTCCTCAGCAATTTCAGGCCTGGAGCTAGAAACAACACCCGTAGTGGACTGCTCCCACATGCTATGCCCTGAGGTGGGTCCTCACTGAACCCTCATAGAAACCATATGAGGAAACTAAAGCGTGGAAAAATCAAGGTCAAGGTCAAGGTCACATGGCCAAGGAGTATCAGCACAGGGCTGTGAATCCTGGCTGCCTAACCAGAGCCTGAGCTCGCCCTACAGCTCAGCAAGGGCGGGTGGGCTCCCTGTAGCCCAGGTCAGCCTAATGAAAGGGAAGAAACCAAAATGCAAAGAGGCTTTTTCAAATGAGCTCTGTGACTTCCGAGTCCTCTGGGCAGATGGTGCCCAGTCTACCCCATCCTAGGCTGGACCTGCCTCCCCACACAGGCCCCAAGACACAACAGAAAATATATCTGCCTTCTTAGGGGGGTAGCCCAGCTGGGAGCACCCTGGAAAGGGGGCCGAATGAGGTCCCGAATGGGAAGCCTGCAGGTCAGGGCGAGGTCGCTGGGAGACCTGCTGTCAGGGAGAAGCCAGGGCAGGAGCTGTCTGGGTGACTGGGCCTCACCTGGCGGGGAGGGCACTGTGAGCGAGTTGCTCCGAGAGGAAACAGGAGAAGCTCCCGGGCTGAGGTTTGGGGAAACAGCTGTGGAGACAGACACCAATTGCCATGTTCATGAAGGGTTAGGACCTCAGCCTCACAAAGATATCCATCCTTTTCAGGTAACTCTGACCCCCGGGAACTGTGTCTGCCTTGTCAGGGTCCTGGGCTGAGGTGGATAGCCATATAAACTCCTACGACAACCCAACCTTCCCTGCTGCCAGCCCAATAGAGGGGGTGGGCCTCGGGTCACTTGGGGGTCCAGGGTGGAATCACAACTCCTCAGCCTGCCTGGCCTTAAGGAAACTTCCAGGAACTAAGGCAGGTCCACTACAGGGGCTGCCCCCGATTTTCCAGCCTAGCCCTGATCTCAAGCGTGCCCTTCTTCCACTGTGTTTGGGCTTCTCCCAGAGCTGCCCAACAGTTCGCTTAGGAAGAAATGGCTCTAGCCAGAGGGGTAGCAGGGCAATGTCAGGACCCAGGAAACCTTCCCTCCAAGTCAGAGGTTTCCCCCAGATCCTACTTCCCCTTCCTAGAGTGCCTCGAATCCTCCCTGGGTCTTACAGCTGAGATAGGGAGAAGAAGCCTAAAATGGCCTCTGTGGACTTCTCCCAAGGAGGTACCACCAGAGCAGGCAGGGCCTCCAGGGGAAGGTGGAGATGTCACCTGGACTCCATCCTTGCAAGGTGGCCCAGGGATCTATGTGTGTATGGGCACCACACAGAGGGCTTCTCTCCGAGAAGGATGAAGGCCAGTAGAAGCTCGTGGAGGGTGGGGAGAGCCTGGGTTGTAAGTTCATGGACATCAGATAAGCTGACATTTCTTGGCAAAACATGAAGCCACAGGGTCACACACAGGGCCCCAAAGTAAAGGAGGAGCCTTTCGTGACTGAGTGGGCGCTTGAGGGTTCCTGAAACTGGGCTAGACACCCTCTCCTTGCAGGATCCTCTCCCCAAGGCTCAGTCCTCCTGGAACCTTAAGGCCTCCACTGCAACTGGGGCTGGGTCCTTCCCTCCCCACCCTTACTCTCCCTGCTGCCATGGAGGGATTCAAGGTAGTCCCTGCATGGCCTGGCCCTGCCCTACCTGTTGGGGAGTCTCCAGGGCTGCTCCTGGACTTCCTCCCACGGCGGCTCAGGAACCGCTCGCTCACTGACTTGGCTTCTTCCAGCAGCGCCAGGTTTTTCTGCTTGTCCTCCTCTGAGATGCTGATGTCCGGAAGCTGGTCATTTACCAGGTCAATGACATGTCCCGCAGGGTCTGCAGAGAGAGGGTGAACTTGGGCTGAGAGGCCCTGCCACCCACCCCTCAGCCCAGGGGTGCTGCCAGAGCTGGCCTGGCCACGCCTCCACCTGGTGCCTGTCCAGAGGAGCCTATGTGGGGACTAATAGCAGCTTCCTCAGTAGGCCTTGTTCCTCCACTTGTAGCCGGTGGCTGGGCAGATCTTTGGCCAAACAGCCAAGAAGCCACCGTGGGTTCTCGGAACGGCCCTAACTTGGCTGGTAAAGGAAGGCCATCCGGGAGCCTCATCTCCAGTGTATCTGCTCCCCTGGCGTGTTCTCGCTTCAGGTCTCTACTTTTGTTTTGTTTTTGCTAGAAGGTGCACGTGCTTGCCAAAGACAGAGACACACAGAGGCAGAGAGGGAGAGGAGAAAGCACCTCTCATGGGGAATGGTTACCATAATCTCTTCTCTTTCATCTTTCCTTTCTTTTAGAATTTTAGGCATGCATGCCCACATCCCCAAGGTTTCTCAAGATGCTGGGTATGGGCCTCAAACTGTGTGGTTGGCTATGTGGGATCTGGCTGCCCCAATCATCAGGTCACAGAATGCCCTTATTTGTTTGAGTCATTTATTTGTTTTTAAATTTTAAGAGGGTGCGTGTGTTTGCTAGAGAAAGGGAGTAAACCTTAAACCTCCCTCCCTCCCATAAGGCATGGTCACACTGTGATCCCTTCTCCTTAATTTCTTCATCCTTCAGGATTTGGGGAATGCACACACATACCTCCAGCGCATTTTTCAAGCCTCCAGGGCCAGGATTCAAACCCCACCATCTGCCACATGGGATACAGCTTCCTTAACCACTAGGCCATGGGGCTGGCCCCTCTGTTCTTTTTAAACAAGAGTGTGAGTTTCAAGTTGCAGATAAAGGGAGCAATCCATAGATCACGGGCCAGACACACTTCAATGACTGTCTGCCTTCCTTTTTCCTCCACTCACATCATGAAAGTAGTATATCCATTTCTCATTCCCTCCTTTAACCAGTTTTTTTCCTGCTTCTTCCCTTATCCAGCCAGCTGCTCAGACCCTGGCATTTGCCTATACATCTCTCTGTACCCTGCCCCTCACTAACTCTTACCTCAACCATTACACTGGCCACCTTTGCAGGTCCCTGCCTTTGGACTCTCCCCTCCATCCTATCTTCCACTGCCTATTAGTGTCCTGTTCTTAGAGCCGTACCTGCCTGTGTCATTCTTTTATCTCACTACACCAGGACACCTTAGCTCCACAGTGTGACATCCATTTCACTGGCTCCACGTGCTCCTCCTGGGGCCATCACTTCAGCCACTCTGTAGTGAGCAGTTCCATTTTTACCCCTACTCCCCCTTCTTCTGGGAGCAGTTCCTCAGTTCTCATTGAGTGAAACCCCTCCCACTCCCATTGCATTAATTAGGAAGGAGTTAACCACTCTTTC
>NW_006204627.1:2235172-2247372 GCF_000334495.1 Tupaia belangeri chinensis | reverse complement strand
CTCTTTCCCCTACCCCAAATGCCAAGAGAGGCGTTGTGTCCCAGCCTCTGTTGATCAATTAACTCAACCTTTTGGCCACAGGGATTGGCTAAAGGATGTCCATGGAAGGCCAATGAGAGGCAGTCCTGGGACTTACATGGAGTAAGTGGGAAGCGGAACTCTCTTCCCACTGATGGGGTATAAACATATAGCTGCCAGAAGCCATTTGCTACCATGTGCAAAGAACCTGGCCAAGAAGAAAGCTAACAAAAAACAAAGGAGACTTGAGAGGTGAAATGGGGACAACGACTAGAAATCTAGCTTGAGCACTTAGACCCAGCATGACCTGAAATCACCAGCCTTGGCTTTCATTATTTCTATTTTATTGATGTATGCTAGTTCAAGTTGGGTGTCTAGCATTGGAGAGTCCTGCGTAACATGCATGCCAGAATATTCAGCTGCCATCATAGTGCTGCTGCGGCTCTTGCTTCCCCACCATGTTTCTTCTCCACCTGGAATGCCTCTCTTCCCTCTTGTCTCTCTGTCCAACTCTTTCAGGCACAACTCAAATATACCACCTCTCAACACCTACCAGATCTTCCTGGTCTCCAGAGAGGATTGGTTCCCTTCTTGCCTTGGTTTCCCTAGCTCTTCTGTGAAGGTTCTTACAGTACAGTGTCCTGATTCTATCTCTTCACTTCTCAGTCTCTTCAGAGACTGGGAAACATGAAGGCAGAGACCAACTCCATAGTATGAAGTTGGTCCAATGCCCAGGGCAGGCATGAGAAACCATCTGGGCTGACCTGACAGCCAGCTTTGCACTCAGCACACTCTGGGCTAGATGTGGCCCTTTCTAGCAGAGACCAAGGCTGAGCCATGGCCAGTTGTCTGTCTCCCTTTGACTTCCACATCTCTCTATTCATAACCGGATCTGATTTTTTTTACCAAAAAAATGGAAATTTGATATTATATTTCTCTGGGGCTCAAATACGATGAGCTGATCTGCTTGGCCTGGTTTGACTTAGAGGGATGGCCTCCCTTGAGCCAAGAGGGGAAGGGGCCTCGCCTGGTCAAGCTGCCAGGCCTCAATCTTTCATCAGTCTTCCTCCTCAAATACAGCTTCACACTGGTCCAGCCCTTACCCACGGAGGTCAGCGACGTAGTGGAAACCTTCAAGTGTCTGTGAGAGAGCCTCCTGTGAGGACTGTGAGCTCTGGAAGAAAGAGCAGTCATCTTGTTAGGAAATTTAATCCTAACTTGGGAATAGACAAACATGCCTGTATATTCTTTCAAAGTCATACTAGAGCACTGGTTTATAAGCTCCCTAGGGATCCTCTGACTCCCAACTTGGGAACTTGTTTGAAATGAAAATTCTCAGGCCCTGTCCCAGCCTTACTGGATCAGAATTCTGGGTGGGCCCACGGAGCTGGGATTTAATGAGCTCTCCAGGTGATTCTGATGCATGCTAAAGTTCCCGGCCAATACGCTAAAGTGATGTAACTTTGACATACTATTTATTCACTAATTATCAGGGTCCAGACTCTGAGTCACATTGAACTTGTAGAAACTTCATAAGATGTAAATAATTGTCTGGTAGAGATGCTGAGATTTCTGTCTGGGAGAAAAGATAAAAATATAGTTTCATTGTTCTGTAGAACAGTGACTGATTTTATATGTCCATCAACACTTTTATTCTAGCATTTTTTTCTACCCCACTGATTATATATGTAGTGTACCCCATTTCTTTTTAAATTTGCTATAGGGCATGTGCATTTGCCAGAGAGAAATGGGCTGGGAGATACAGAGTGAGAAAGTACCCCCTAGGAAGGATGGCCATGCTACAATCCCTTCTCTCAGGATATTGGGCAACTGGGCATGTACACACACACATCCAGCATGTTTTCTAAGCCACCAGGCCTGGGACTTGAACTTCGTGTCAGCCATGTGGGATCCAGCTGTGATTCAACTGCCTTAACCACAATACTACCGGCTGGCCCTGTATATAATTCTTATGCCCCCTTTTGAACCAGCTCTGTTATCCTGCTTCTTCCCTTATCCATGCACAAGTTAAATAAATTATGGATCTTTATAACATTTTGAAAATCATGCTTAGGCACTCTCATCCCAGCTGCACCGATACACAGACTAGCACTTCATAAAACCAAGATGATATATCCTGGAGCATCTGAGCCAATGTCCCTCCCAAGAGCTCCTATTCCATGCAGGATTCACTTTGGGCAGAGGCAGGATTCTATTGTCAAAAATGCATACCTTTCAGGTTTGTCTGAAAGTTGTCTAGGCAGTTATTATAGGAAATTCCCCTGCTATGATTTGTGCTTTTCTCAAAGGCTAATTGAGTACGAAGAGCCAAATTCAGGAGTGGAAAAGTCATTTTGAGAGGAAGGTAATGGAAAACTTCCAAGTAGTCTCTCTTTTGAGAAATTGCTTGATAGTATTTTCTTAATTGGGAAATTTATTTACTCATTTATTTATAATTTTACTGTAACTTCTAATTCATCAATAAGATGATATAAGAGAAGAAAAAAAAATCTGAAAAAGATAGTTGTCTAGGGGCCAGCAGGTGGCGTAGTGGTTAAAGCACTGGATTCTCACATGGCCAACTGTGGTTGGAGTCCCAGATCACGCAGCTTGAAACTCATGTTGGGCATGTGTGCATGGATATCCAAAATCCTGAGAGGAGAATGGAGGAGAAAGTAGTGGGGTATGGCCATCCCCCCAGGTGTTGATCTCTTGCTCCCTGTCTCTCTGCCGAGTGCATGCGTCCTATAGCAAAAATCTCTCTCAAAAAAAAAAAATAGAGAGAGAGAGAGAGAAAGAGAGAGAGAGAGAGAGAGAGAGCTGTCTGATCCCCAAATTCTAGAAAATGTTCATCAGAGCACAAGACTAGGGCACCTGATGTGTACCTGTTGGCCAAGTTTTTGTTGGTTTCTTCCTCCGGTGAACTGGCATCCCCAGTCAGGACAATCGTGGGTGGACTATAAGAGACTCCTGTAGAGGGAGGGCCCTGATAGTTAGAATAAAAACATTGACAGTGTTAGACTTGGGCTGATGGGAGCTTCCAAAGGCTGGCACTGGAACATTTACTCCATATTTTGACATTCAGAACCATCTCTATCAGTAGACAAATGCCGCTTATTTTTTCTTTCAGCTTTATTTAGGTATAATTGACAAATTACAATTGTTTATATTTAAGGTGTATAATGTGATGTTTATATATATATATATATATATATATATATATATATATATATATATATATGAAGGAACATCAAAACATTCACAGAAAAATGAAGTTATATATGAATTTATTTTGATGCCCCCCCAAGTTAAAATCCATACAAAAAATTATTTCAAAATATGCATTTTGCATAAGCATTTTGAAGATACCATGTAATTATGAAATGATTACCACAATCATGGTAATGAAAATATCTACCACCTCCCATAGTTACCTTTGTGTGTGTGTGTGTGTGTGTGTGTGTGTGTGTGTGTGATGAGAATATTTAACAAATTTCAGGTATACAATATGTTCTGATTTGCTATAGTTACAGTACTGTACATTAGTTATCCAGAATTTATTCATCTTATAACTGAAATTTTGTACCATTTGACCAACATTTTTCCATGTAACCAACTCCTTTTCTTCCACAAGAGAGAGAGAAAGAGAGAGATACAGGCATTCCCAACACTTCATACTTCACACTGATCTAGCCCAGATCACAAGCATGATATTAGTCACATGGAAGCCACATGGGAAGATCTTGGGTTTGTGTCCTGAGGTCTCCCTGTGCATTCTAGGCATGCACTTGGCGCAGGACTGGCGCAGGCTGGGGGTGGGTCGTGGCGTGAAGACCCTGTTAGGGTACCTGCCTCTCTGTCTTTCTCTCCACCTCTTTTATGGAAGAGATGAATAAGTAGACCTTAAAACAAAAGATGATCTGTTGAATGTGTACTGAAATACAGTTTAATTTTTGTTAACATTTAGTAAAAACATTCATCCAAAGTATATATTTTTGAAAGTAGAACAATTACTGGCTTGTCATTAGTTCTTAAGGGTATTATTTCACAACTACTCAGTAAATAACAGTCAAAATGACAGTTATTACAAGTGGGGTTGGTGAAGTTGTGGTGTAATTCCTACACTCATATGCTGCTGATGGGTGTGTGAACTTTAAATTCAAATCAAGAGTATAATAAATATTTGTTGAGTAAACAAATGAATAAATGAATGAAATAAAAACATTATGAAATGTATTCATAGCTGGAGCAAGAGCATGGACTATGGTATATGTACAAAAAGAGAGGCTAGGGGCTTGGGGGTAGTGAGGGAGCAATGTGAAACTAGAATAAGAGGTTGAGCCAGCTCTTACAGGACCATGAATGCTACTCCAATGAGTTTGATCTTTTTGGTTTTGGAGATGGGAAACTCTCAAGATTCAGCTTGGGAATAACTTTAAAAGAAAACATAGAAATGACGGCAACCGATTCACACATGAATCCTCAAGATTCTTGTTGGTTGAGATGATGGAAGAGGCCCAGTTATTAGAGCATTCATCCTGCCCTTTAGAAATTCTGAGGAGTCTCCTGGTTCACCAGAGCTTGGTCACTCTCTGGACACCCACAGTTGGACAAGGTGGAGTGACAAGAAGTCAGCATGTTTCTTGTAGACTGGCCAGCCTGGTTTTCCAGAGCACAGGTTCATGCTTAGTCTCCCCCACCCACACTGTGTTGATGGCCTCAGGCATGACTAGTACCATCAGAACTCAGAGGTATGCCTCTGTTTCCAAGAGTTTAATATATTCAGTTATCTAAGTAAGTAGAATATAGATTTTATTTTTTATTTATTTATATTTCTAGAGAAATGTTTGCTATAAGGTGTGTGCACTTGATGGAGAGACAGAGAGAGACAGAAATCAAGAAATCACCCCCTCAGGGGTGATTTGGGATCAGCTATGCCTGATCCCTTCTCCATTCCCCTCTTAGGATTTTGGGCATGTGTGCACACATGCCTGGTGTGAGTTTCAAGCTGCCAGATCAGGGACTCAAACTACAGTCAGCCATGTGGGAGTCCAGCAACATAACCATTATGTCATCTGCTGCTCCCAGAATATGAATCTTATTTTATTCTATTTTATTGACACATTACCTAATTCCCAAAGCAATTTGAAGTAACCAATAATAAAACATAAGATATAAAAATGAGACTATAAAAATGGGGGAACAATTTGAAAGGCATAACTACTCCTGGCAGATAAAGAGAAGGCCTGCTCCTAACCATTGATGGTATGCTCTGAAGTTTAAGTAGTTGCCCTGAAACCTAATGAAGTGTGTGATCCCTGTGCTCCAGGCTCTGAGGAAGATTGCTTTGGAGAATTGCTCAACAGACAAAAAAACAACCAACCTAAGAACATTTTTCTTTACTCACACTTCTCAGAGGGCATGAAAAGGGAACCAATCTTAATCCCATCGTCACCTCTCTTCTTTTTCTTCCCACACCTTCCTCCCACTTTCAACTCTGATGACTCCTCACTTGTTTACCTTCGCACCCAAATCTTCTCTAACTTCTCTATTTTTCTCTCTCTCTCCAGCGTGTACTTCCCCTGGGAGAAGCAGGGCACGGTGCTGGCCCAGAGTTCAGGAAAGGGATGGAGTCTGTGAACACACCCACTTTACTATGCCTTACTCTGTCCATTCATCCAACACACATTTGCTGACAGCCTAGTGTGTGCCAAAAGTTATACTAGAGTCTGAGGGCAAAAGTGGACCAGGCAGGCTTCGGCAATGCTTCCTGTTAGCACAATGGCATGGGAGAGGTAGGGAAGTGTCTTCCCCCATGACTGATTGTGCCCTCAGAGGGGGCACCCACGAGGTCAGCAAGACATTGGAGCGAACTGCTTTCTGGTGGAACATTCCTCTGCTTGCTGGCTAAAGACCACTCTCAGCAGAACTCTCCTAAGGGGGCTGCCATGCATGGGACTGCAGACACCTCACTTGGAGGAGGATCAGAAGGAGGAACCCACATGGAAAGGCAGAAACAAGCCGGGGTGGCAAGTGTCAAGCAAGTAATCACAGACTTGAAATTCCAAGCTGCTCTTAAGCCAGGAGGCTTGAAGCAATCAGAAGGAAATCCTCTAATCCCTGTTTGGAACATCCTGTAAATTTCTTCCCTCTTTCCTTCCAATGTGTACAAAACACACAAGAAATAAAATCAAAATGTTTTTTTGCTAACTAGCTCACAGAATGGTTGAGCAAGCTCTGGGCCAATTCTCTTCATTTTCTGGAAAACTATGTTCTGTGGGAACTGCCATGTTTTGTGTAGGCTGTTTTTCATTCTAGCACAGACTAGGGAGACAGTAATCCAGGAGAGAGAGTGTGGGAGGATTCCAGGGGCCCTCCAGAGTGAATTCTGCCAGATTTTAATGCACTGTGAATATCCATCTCTGCTCTCACTCTGAGCTGCCAAACAGAAGGCAGGCCCTCAGGGAGGCTCTTCGGGCAGCACGACCCAAATACAGTGTCTGTCAGGTAGGTTACTGCTGCAGGATTTCAGAGGGCCTCAGACTTGGGAGGCACACTAGCTTATGCTACAGTGTCCCTTTCTAGCTGTGTGACTTTGGGCAGATTACCTTGCCTCTCTGTGCTTCAGGTACCTTATCAACTATCTCACAGGGCAGTTAGCAAAAATGGAATGGAATGGATGTAGAATTTTCATATAAAATACGGGTGCCCCAGTTACATTTGAATTTAAAATAAAAAGTGAATCTATATACGCACATATACACGCAAACATGTATTTTTAATAGAAGTATTTCCCTCATGTTGTATGGACAGAACTGTATTTTTATTTGGCAAATTTGGGAACCTGGCCCCTAGTAAATGCTCACAGATGTTATGGTCCATTGTTAATACCTTTGGGATTGAGTCCGTTATTAATACTGTGGATTGTTGTCCTTAGTTCTGGGTCTGATCAACCAGTGGGACAAAGTTAGGAGGTTTTCCTGTGGTCATGGAAGCCACAGGACATCCCCAGGGGCACCTGACCACTGAAGCCCATGTAATCAGTGACTCGCACAGAAGCCCACCTCCAAGGAGCCTGCATCTGGCCCCAACCCATCTCCACCCCTGCTTCTCAAACCAGTAGCTGCCCTTCGCGGGTTACAGACCTGGGAAGTAAGGAAACAAATGAGGGTAGAGAGAAGTGACAGGTCCTCAGACCTACTGTGCGCTCTCCCGCCTGACATTTCTGTTGTCTCGTTTACTGCCCCCTACAGTTCTGTGAGTGCACCTCAGGACATTGACCTACAAATCGGGGCGATACCTCCTGCTCTCAGAATCGTAAAGAGGAAATTAGAACGTGGAAGTAAAAGGCCCTGAGCATGGAGTAGGTGATTGATGCCGTTCTTCTCTCTCCCGCCTTTTCCTGACTCAACCCTCACTCACGAGCAAAATAAATACCTAAATAAATACAACTGGCTAGTGCCGGCTGTGCCTCTCCTAAGTAGCACATGTGACTAGAACACGGGCTTCATCCCTCCCATGACACCAGCTGCCTCCCTGGTCTTTGGTCTCTCCTCCCTGGCTCCTGGTGTCCTAGAGGCCGCCAACACCCTTCTCTTACTCTTCTAAGCTGCACGCTGTCTCACAGAAAATGCCTCTTCCCCCAGGAAGCACTTGAGCGAGCATAAGGTGGAACACACCACTGCAGGAAAGACAGCAGGGCAGAGGGCGCCCACTTACTTCCCCTCTCCTTGGCCCCTGGACCCAGCCTTCTGGGGATCCACTTCCCGTCTCTGGAGTTAGCCATGCACTGTGGGCTGGGCCATCTCCTGGCAAGCTTACCCCATAAGAAGCCAGCAGGACACATTTTGTTCTCCTTAAGTAAATTTTATAGAAACATTTAAATGTTTATTTCACTCATAAATTCCCAGGAATGCACAACATTTTCCTGACAGCCTGGGCACAGGGATAAATATAGGCCAGTGTCATAGATGGGAATATTTCCTTCCTTTCCCCAGTGTCATGTGGTGGGGCCTGAGCTAGGAAGCTCTAAGAAACAGCCCAGGGCCCAGTCCAGGCGGGTGTGGAGAGTGAAGCTCCTGCAGACGGGCCTGGCACACAGCCTGGGAAAGGAAGAAGGCAGTGCGGGTTATTAGAGAAGTCGGGTAGCCTAGACAGGAATTCTACCTGCTTGGCCTTGGGAAAGTTAAATTCTCTTGACTTTCATGCACTCAAACATTATATGAAACTAGTAATCCCCATTTCCAGGCTCATTTTAAGATTAAATAAAGTAACAATCATGCTAATAATGGTGGGGGTGGGGTGAGCGTGGCTGTATCCCAGATCCCTTTCGCATTGTCTAGAGGGCAAGTGAGGACTGTCTCAGTGGAGAGGGGATCTGGCAGCAAAGAAGAGCTAATGCTCTTACAATAGGGTAAAAGGACTCTCTGGGGACTTGAGAAAAAATTAGTATTTCAGCAGCGAGTCCTCAGGGAATGGGAGGGAGTGGAAGTGCCTCTGCTGAAGGCTGCTAGAGATGGGACTCCTTTCCGCCAAGCACTGAGGTCACTGCCTGGCTCCTCGGAGGGTTGCCAGTGTTCGCACTGGGATGTCCCATGCACCTGGGGCCAGACCTGCCGCTGATGGACTCTTTCCTGCCATCGTCCACTCTATTCCCAGAAATCAAGGATCCATCATTAGCAGATTATCCTGTCGCCTTCCTCACTACTTTTACTCTCAGGCCAATACACTTCAGGAGTGTGGAAGCACACACATGTCTGTTAGCCTCATTTGGTGGAGAGCCACTAACTGGCCAGTTGTTCATCCATCACTAACTTCTATCTTCCTTCTGTTTCTCCTCTCTTCAATCTAGCCATTTAGTCATCCAGCCAGTCAATTATCCACCCAACCTGTCATGAAGCTCTGTCAATTTTCTGCCAAGAATGAGATGAAGACAAATAGATAATATGTGAAAAACAGGGAGAACCTGGTAAAGAGTATATATGGTTGGGACTCCCATAGTGAGACCCTTCCTTCCATACATCCACACACTCACCCATCTACCTACTCATCTGTCCCTCCATCCATCCATCCTTCCCTAAGCTCCTACCATGTAGCAGGCCTGTGCTGAGGGCTGGGATACACAGATGAAAGACACAGCCCCTGACTCCAAGTAACACACATCGTCTAACAGAGGAGACAGAGGAACAGAGAACAACAAGCTGCCTATTGTTCACAATAGGAACTAAGGACGAATCCTTGTAAAATGCATTCCTGACCACCTGTAACCATTGCTATTTCTGAAACACCTTCTGCTTTGTCCTAGGCACTTCTGTAGCTAAAACTTCACAGTTCATACTCTAATCAGACCACTAGGGGCCAACCTGGAGGAATCAGACTTTTGACCCTGTCCATGCCTCTTTTCTGCAAAAGATGGAGCATCAAGCACCTGCTCAGCATTCCTGAGCCTCTGGTGTCCGGGACACTGGCTTTGCTGCTTGGTAGGGCCAAGAGAGAAAAACAAAGTTAAAAGGATCACCATAGCAGGAAACTTGGGTTTAAACCTCCACTGAATCATAACATGACTATGTGACCTTTGATAATTTCAAAAACTCTCCAAGATTCTGTTTCTTCATCTGTAAAATAGAACCAATAATATCTACCTTGGAGGGATAAGACCACATAGCAGCTGCCCAATGGATGTCGCCAATATCTTCAACAACAGATTCTAATGTTTTACTGATAATGTATTTGAAATTATTTCATTGGAGATATTTTTAAAAATAATTATTTAATTTTACTTATCATTATTATTTCTTAATTTGATCAGAGACAGCAAAGAGAGAGGGAAAGTAAGAAAGCAAGCCTCTAGGTTCAAGACTTGAACTGTGGTTGGCCATGTGGGAGTCCACTACTTTCACTACATCATCTGCCAGTGCTTATTGGAGGTCTTAATTGACTTGCAAAGGGTATGATGAGATAGGTGGAAATGAGCTCAGAGAAGATGGATTCAAACTTCTGGATTGGAGCATTCAAGCACTTCCTGCTTTCTAGTGATCACAGGGTACTTACCTGCCTCCATTTTCTCATCTGCTAAAGCAGATAATAATCATACCTACCCACTGGAGTTGTGGTGAAGTTACTGTGTGCAAATGCTTAGAGCAATGCCTGGCACACGGGAAACATAGCAAGGGTTCTCACTAGGGAAGTTCTGGGGCTGGGATGCCCCTACTTTACACAGTCCCTACCAGGTTCCAAGTGTTTTACATGCATTATCTATTGGTCTTCATCTCATTCTTGACAGAGAGTTGATCCTTTGGGTCCTGAACCTTATACACCCAGTGGGGAAAAAAGGAGTCTCTGGGGAGGTGGAGACAGAACCCCAGTCTGTCGATCAGTGGAGACAGCCTGAGTAGCCAAGGGGAGGTAACATGGAGAGAAGCTGGCGATCCGCCATAAGTAGTAAGGTATCTGATTAGACTCTACATATTGCCGGAGACAGCATGGGACAAGGATCTCCAGCTCCTGGTCAGAGACCATCACAGAACATGGGAGCAAATCAGATCAGAGACAACGGTCATTTGCTTTTAAATCCACTTGGAAGTGAACTTGCTGAGAGCTGGGGCTTGGTTGTTAAGGTTCAATAAACATTTACTGAATTCATGTTGACTGAGTAAATGCACCCCAACACCATAGTTATTTTTGAGTGCCTACCTTGTCTAAGCATGTGCTCAAACAAACTTAACTGCAGTGCAATGGGGATTTTTCTGGACTAGAAAGAAGACAAACTAAATGTAGCCCAATTGTCTTGGTGCACAGCTGTGAGACAATGAATCCAGACCTTGCTATTTCTTTGTTATGTCTTTGGACAACTGGCTCAACCTTTCTGAGCCTTAGTTTCCTGATCTGTAAAATGAATGTAGTCATTGCTACCTTATTCAAGCTATAAAAGTATAACTCAGGGAACTAGCAGTTGGTGTAATGGCTATGTTGCTTGACTCCCACATAGTTGACCGTGGTTCGAGTCCCAGACCTGGTGGGCTTAAACTCATGCCAGGTGTATGTGTGTGTGTGTGTGTGTCCAAGATCCCGAGAGGAGAGTGGAAGAGAAGGGATTGCACCTGGGGGTGATTTCTTGTTTTCTGTCTCTCTGTCTCTCTCTGTCTTTCTAGCAAGAGCATGTATCCTATAGCAAAAACCACCATGTCACCTCCTGGCCCCAAGAACACGTTACTTTGGTCTTCTGTGCTTAAACTTGTCTTCTGTAAATGGAAATATTAATAGTGCCTACCTTACAGGGTACTGTGAGAATCAGATGCGAGAACACTCATGATGGGCCTGGCAGTGCCTGGCCCATAGTAAGTATCAATAAAGGTTAGTGGCTATTACTGCAGCCCTACAGCTTAGAGATGGGGAAACTGAGGCAAGATGAATAACTTATCCAGGATCACACCCAGGAGTGTGAAGTCCAAGCTCTTTCCACTCTGCTATGCTGCTAAGACCTGGTGAGCCTATGAACCAGAAGCCTTTCCTTCCTGTATCTTCTAGAATTTTCTGGCTGCTCAAGGAACCCTGCTGGGTCACTCTCCTCTTCTAACAAGACAACAAGCAGGACTGGCTCTGAGCTCTCCAGGATGGGGTCTTTTACTGCTCAGATACAAATAGGGGTGAGGGAGTCAGCTGGGAGTGGAGCTCCAGGCTATTATGGTGTCACTTACCATCATGGTTTCCAGTTCTGAGCCAAGGGGGTGGCCCAGCAGTTTGTGAAAAGATTCTACACGCCCCAGAGTCAGATCCCTCCTGTTAGAACCCCACGAAGGGCTGGTTCTTCAGGCCACACTCAACCTCACCTCAGTTACTTTAAATATTAGAGGAGGGTCAGAGCAGGGATGCCATTGGTTAGGCGAGTGCTGTGATGATCTTAAACCACGGGGTGCGACTGTACAGCAGGCCTGACCATCAGTGTCTGCCTGGGAAGACCTGGACTGCCTTGTGATGGGCCTGAAGCAGGCGGGAGCATGACGCTCTGTTTCTAGGGGTCAATGTGCACCATCTCTTGCCACTTTAGTGTCTGACCAAGTGAACACAGGGAAGGGGCATGGCAGCATGGTGTCTGGGAGGATTTGTGACATGGAGCTTTGCTCCCTGGCCCCTCAGGCTCCTGCAGGAGAAAGTGAGACCCAGTGCCACACACTGCAGTGGAG
>NW_006204627.1:2202429-2235141 GCF_000334495.1 Tupaia belangeri chinensis | reverse complement strand
GGTGAGTCCAGCAGGGGCCAGGCCAAGAAGTGGGAGGCTTTGGGAGCACAAGCCAGCATCCCCTTGGCCCAGGCACCACAACTTATGTGGAAGCTCAGAGATTAAAGTCGCTGATGCTCAGTGTGAGAATGGGCTCTGAGACCAGGCTGTGTGGGCCTGTCTTTGGTGAGCTGTATGAGACTGGAGGGAGACAGTTAACTTTTCTGTGCCTCTGTTTGCTCAGCTATGAAGGAGAAATGATGACTGGACACTAAAAAGTTAACAGTGCTGCAGGTTCCTAAGATAACTGGTTTGGGGCTCATGTCAAGGAGAGCTTTGCTTGTCTGGGGAGCTTAAATGGAATCTGGGATCTCTCTGACTCTGATGGTCTATCATTCCGTGGTCCTCTAAGCTTCCAGGCTTGTGTCCTGCCAGAACCCTTTGGCCATGTGCTCTTGCCTTTGAGTTGTGCCTACCCTCGTCCAAGGGCCAACCTAGAAACACTGCCCAAGATGCAGCCTCAGAATGCATTGTTGTGAGGCTTTGTTTCACTGTGAGGTTTGATTACAACTTCTGATTAGGAGCCTGAAGAGTGTGTCTGTGCATGAGAAAGATGGAGTGCGTGCACACTTACACATACACACACACACACACACACACACACACAGAAAAACAGGATCTACTCCTACTGCTTTGTGTTCTTATGTGAGAAGGCCAGTGATGGGAAATGCAGGCTGGGCCCTCAGGAACCAGATCTGGGCTAGACCCTTGGGAGCTGTAAACTCAGAAGGATGCTCTGTTCTTTGCCTGCTTTGCAGAGGGGAATTCACACGGCATTGGGACTTACAACCATGTCCCCATGGCCAGTTCTGTTTCCCTGGTTTTCATTGCTCTTAGGGACTTGGGCTCCAGCCCTGCAGACTCCAGCCCCACTCTCAAGGCCTCACCTTCCTAGAGGCTGTGTGGCCTCAGAAACTCATTGGGGGTTGTCTGGTGGGTGCATGGAGGAGAAGCTCTTTACTGACTATGCCCAGTTGGCTTTTGGAGAACTCAGGTAGACCCAGTGCATGTCAGTAAGGGCAGAAAGTGAAAGTGTGTTCAACGTGATATGGCCTTCAACTGGGGGTCTTCACTATCTTGGCTCCATGGGACCTCAGGCTAGGAAGGCATTCAAGGGCCAGGGTGACCAGGCAGAGTCCAGGAGGCAGCAGCTAACATGTGTCCTGGGTAACTCATGAGGAACCCAAGGTACAAAGAAGTTGACAGACTTGGTTGGTCTCAAGATCTCTGGACCAAGACAAGGTCTCTTGGCCTGGATATGGAGAAGCTGGGATTTGTACCCAGCTTCCCCTGACTGTAGAATCCATACTCTCACATCCTGTGCTATGTGCCTTTCCTGGTTAGACCTGGGCTTCCTGGCTCCCAAATCCCCTGAATTCTTCCTGGGTTCTTCTCCTGTTAGGCTCTACCAATGCAGAAGCTACCAATGCCTGCAAACATTCTTACTATGGTCTTGATTTCCCATTAGCACAGAGATAGTTACAGTATTTGAAGGGCCTTCAGAGACTGAGGCCCACGCCCTTATTTTATAAGAGGATTTCTCAAGGGAGACTGACCTTGTGGGTAACTGGAATCTGGGGCTCCACTAGTCAATAGGGGGACTTTTATGCTCAACTGTGTCACCAGTTCACAGCTTCCTCTGTTGCTTGGCCACCCCTAGAAGCTCACCCTCACTCTGACTTAGCAGAGCTATTCCTATGTGTGTTTTGAAGCCATAATGGTTGAAAGGGCCAGAGGTGTTGGTGTTGTTTTCTTTTGTATCTCTTGATGACATAATTTGAAAGAACTTTTCATTGGAGAGTTTTGGAGTCAGGAAGAACTAAATTCAGCAAACAAGCCTGTGTTTACTGACAGGAGAGTTCTAGCTCTGCTGGTCATTTATCATTATTCTTCCAGGCATGCATTTATTCTTGGGGTAGCCATTGGGGGGGATGGGGGGGAGTAGCCCAGGATTTGGGAACTAGAATCTTGCTCAAGGGCACTACCATCATTAGTGAAGTGAAAGGGGTCAGAGATGGGCCATTGCAGAGGAGTGCAGGCTGGGGAGCTGGGCTGCTGAGAAGACAGGACCAAGAAAGTCACAACTTGAGCCTCTGGGAACAGTCACATTTTAATTCAGTCAGGAGTGTTTTGCTCTGTGATGTCATCTTTTCTTTAATCCTCAAGCTTTCAGAACTTGGCAGCTTTGGGGTTTGATGACAAGTGGCACCCACTATGGCCCAAGATGTCTCAGGGTGGGAGAGTGTTCAACAAAACCCTGAGCTGGCCTTGCTATGGCCAAAGAGATGGGGACTTAGCCCACTGTCATTTAGACATCTTCCCACCCTGAAGGCTGCCGAACTCTGCAACATTCAATCCCACAAGTTTGAGATATGGAGATACAAGGGTCCACTCTTTTCCAAGTATTTACTATCTAAAGTCGCATGGTTATGAGATGTAAGAAAACAAATGTCATCATCATATGAAAATATTCACCAAGAATCTGCCCACTTACAAAAATAATGCTTGGTCATACATGCTCCTTTCACTTAACAAATGTGTATCCCATTTGGCTCGGTCAGTTTGGATGATGGCTAGATATAATGGGACAATACAATTCAATGCAAACCCACTGCAAAGCTCATGATAAAATTATATGCTAATTTTTAGGCACCAAAAACCTTTACTTTGTAATATGGCTAGCTAAGAATAACTTGTTTTTAAAATTTCATTTGTACGATAAATTTGTATAATTTCTTTAACTTATTTTCACTTGCATTTTACAGTAATATTGTTGAAAACCCTTTTCAGTATATACTACATAAAAAAAATTTTTTTTAAAGATTTTTGCCATAAGGTTGGTGTGCTGGCCAGAAGTAGACGGAGAAAGAGGAGAAGTGAAAATTGCTCCCAAAGGGGAAGGGCCACACCTCGATCCCGTCTCCATTTTCCCTCCCAGGAGTTTGCACACCTGCCTGGCATATTTTTCGAGCCAGGTCTGGGACTTGAACTGTGGAGTCAGCCCTGTGGAATCCAGTGCCTTAACCACCACAGCACACTCTGGTCTCTACCTACTAAATTTTAATCTTCATTTTAACTGGATTCACTTTAAGTGGACTTTTGCCAGTGCCTACTACCCTGATGTGATGAGGCTCTCTGTGCTGATGGTTCTCCTCTAAGGACCATATTGTCTCTTTTTCTCTAATTTAGGAGCCTACAGGGTTAGGGGTATGACTTCCCATGGGGCCTGCTATGCTCTGAATGTGTCCTCTCAAAATTCATGTGTTTGATTGTGATGGGATTAAAAGGATGAAAACCTAATCTGACTGTGGTGTCAAAGGTAGGGCCTTTGAGAGATGATCAGGATTGAAGTAATTAGGATGGGGACCCCATAACTGGCTGCTGGTGGCTTTATAACGAGAAGGACTGAGCAGACACAGGGACAGAGACACACACCTTGCTAATTCAGGCTTCTGCCAGGTGATGCCTCATGCCACCTCAGAACCTCACCAATCAGCAGACCCTCACCAGATGCAGCCCCTTGACCTTGAACCTCTAAAATTTGGAGCTAAATAAACTTTTGTTCTTAAAAGTCGTCCAGTTTCAGTTATTAAGCAACACAATGGACTAAGACAGGCCTCAGTCAGACATAGCCTGGTGGTTCCACACTTAGGATAGGTGGGGCTTCGATCAACTCAAATTGAATCCTCAATGTGGAAGCTACACATCATCCCCAGGCACCGACTGCAGGCTGCATGGCTGCCCTGGGAGCTGTGGCCTTGGCCCAGGGGTCATGGCTTGGTCCCCAGCGGCTGCAGGGCTGCCCTGGGAGCTGTGGCCTTGGCCCGGGGGTCATGGCTTGGTCCCCAGCCAGGCTAGCCATGGGCAGGGAGGGGGCACTTACTTGGCCGGTGGGGCTCTGGGTTGCCTGTGGGTCTCCAGGGGGATCCTCATCCTCAGGACTGTGGGGCATGGCAGCCTCCTGGCGGGAGTGGCTGCGTGTGCCCGGGACCTCCGCTGCACCAGCCCCAGAGATGCTCCAAAAGGCCTGGGCTCCGCAGGCTGGGGAGATGCCAAAAGGACAAGTCAAAGCCATTCCCATCCTTGTCCCAAGTTTGGCTCCATTTCCAGGAGCTGCGAGCCACAGAGGGAGCTTGCTTGAGTTTTTATCAACACCAGAGGTCAGAGCAGGCAGGAGAGGGCATTTGGAATTGCATTTCCTCCTGCTCTCAGGCTTTGTTTACAAGTCAGAGGTGACCTCCAAGATTTTACATCTAATTTGGTTCTTACAGTAAACACAGCTATCCCAGAAGAGAGAAAAGGGCTCCAAACTCCTTAAAGCTATAGCTAATGGAGGCTACTCCATTGGGAGCAGTTAGGACTTGTGTTCCACTTACTGAACTCCTTCTGGAGGCTGAATGCCATCCTAGGAGCATCACCAGCCTCATCTCATCAAATTGTCAAGATGGCCCCTGAAGTACGCACTAATAGTCCCATTTTACAGATGAGAAAATTGCCCACTTTCCCAAAACCATACAGAGAACCAAGTATTTAAACCCAGATCTTCCTGATTTTGAGGCCAGGCCATGCTCTTACCACTGTACACACAACCCCCATTGACCATGTGGGGAGGATGCAGGAGATGGCTCTTTCCTGATTTCCTCCGCTATGGTTCCCTTCATGCCCTTCAGCAGATTTGCTGACCTTCATCTCAGCTCTCTTACTTAAGCACAGCCCTTACTGGGCCTGCCAGTCCTGCTGACACCTGGAGGCCCAGCCAGTGTGGATCCCATGTGCTCTAAGCAGTGTCTATCTCCAGCAACCTTGCATTGCTTCCCAAGAGCCAGACTACCCCCTCCTGTGGTAAAGCAGCCTGGAGGCCTGGCCGAGGTTGACTCCAATCAGCATAATCTCAACCATTTCACTAGGTGACCAGCTCAGGGACAGAAAATAGGTCCAGTCAATGTCAAACAGCATATGGCAGTGTTGTAAGACCCAGATGATTTCTGCTGTTTTGGGTAGTAGAGTGCAGCTGTGAAACCTGTTGCTATGGAAGCCACTTTGTTCCCACAATGAAAGTCTAACAGGATAACACTGGCATATACAGTGGAAGGCAGACCTAAGAGACCTGGAGCCCTGATCACAGTGTACCGGAAACCTGAACTCTTTCTGGACCAGTCACTTACAAGAATAAGTAAGTCTCTAGTCTTGAGGTCAGTTTGGGTTGGGTCTTCTATTCCTTGTGACTGAGAGCACACTCACTGCACTTCCATGTTTCTTGTCAGTTAAGAGGGTTAGGATCATGACTCTTCCAACCAAGTTGAGCTACCCTATTTCCTCTCAGGAAAGGAGACTAGCAAGACCAGGTCTCCTTCTGGAAAGAAAGGATGACAAGCTGCCTTTGGAACCAGATAGCCGGACTTGAATCTCCCTCTGCTACTCTCTGGTCATGTGCCCTTAGAAAGCTGGCTTCATCTCTGAACCCTGGTTTGCTCGTCAGGGGAATGGAACTAAGAATGCCTCCCATGCAGAGATGTTTTAAGGATGACTCACACCTGTCTTGGAGGCCTGCAGCCCAGGAAGTTTGGCTGGGGTTTGGAGGCCTCTTCTCATCCCTAAACTCCTTTCTTCTCCCCACTAGGGAGGTGAGGAGGGTGCCTTCAGGAGTCTGCAGAACCAAGTCTATGTTTAGAGGTTCCCTGAAAGAGCTGCTTGTTCTTCTGGAGGGCAGATAGAAACCACTAGATGTGGATGTCAGAGGCAGGGGATCTTTAACCATTGAGACATCCGCAAGGGGAACAAAAAAAACTCAGTCACTGCCGTGTCCCAGATCCTATGCAAGATGTTGCTTACTCTGGAGGTTGCAAGAGAAAGAGCCAGAAAGCTCTGCCCCCCCCCCCCATGACACTAGGGCTTCTTCCTGTCCCATAAAAATAGCCAGGAAAGGTGCAGAGGCAGGGTGTGGCAGGCAGGCCTGGCTCTGCCCTCAGTCATGCTTTGACAGACCCCACTCTGACAGACCCTAGCTAATCAGCGTCAGCCCAAACTCAGGGCTGAGCTCCCTGAAGCAGGCAAAAAGTTTGACATTGCTAGTATGTGCTTTAAAAAGGAGAGAACTTTAGCTCCAGGACTGGTCAAAGTGACCGCCATTTTGACGTTTGTCAATGCGTTGTAAAAAGATATCCCCACTCAGTTCTGAAACACTTGGGGTGCCCCCTGGTGTTCAACACAAGAAATATTATTCTGAGCAGAACATCCTTAAACAGTCATTCCCTGCAAACACTCACTTTCTGCTCACGCCGTGCTAGGTGCTGGGGACACAAAGATGATGAGGATGTGCTCGTGGCCCTCAGGATAACAGAAGCATTGAATCAAGTTGGGTGGCAGTCAGAGGCAATTGGAAAATAGTACAAAGAGGTTTTTGAAAAGTTCATGGAAAACACATAGTATGAAAAAATAATGCATGGATTAAAATGTTTTGCCCCAAAGTAAACTCATCATTCAATTCCCTCTTTCCACCAACTTTCTGAAGTTCTCCTCAACATGGAAGGTGACTGTTCCACTCTTCCTTTATGTCTTCGTCTACACAAAATATATTATACCCTGCATGCTCAGAAGGATTCTGACAAATGCGGCATCCTCAGGAAAGGGGAAGCAGGATGCTACGGGGACAAGAATTTGTGTTGGAAGAACTAGAGACCTTTAGCCTGGAGGAGAGAAGGTGCAAGGAAGCATAAAATCTCCTCCTGGATATTTGAAAGGCATTTGTGTGGTTCTATGGTTCCCAAAGGATGGGTGTATGCCAGGGACTGCAAGGTGAGATGAAGCCAAGAAAAAACCTTCTGGTGGTTGGAACTGTCTAAAGACGGGCAGGCTGATCCTTAAAAGATAGAGCTCCCCTTACTGGGGTGCGTTCCAGCGAAGTCTGGGCCGAGAGTCACAGGATTCCTGACCACTCTAGGGGCCTTTTCTAATCCTGGGTGTCCCTGGAATCCTGAACTCTTCTTAGTCACGACAAACATCAAGACCAAAAGCTCCCACTGCGGGATTCTGAGATCACGGTATTCCGAAGTCGCATCAGAAACATTCCCTTTTCTAACCATCTACTTCCTTTCCTCCACCTCCTTCTCTGCAAGAAAGACCGTAAGTCCACCAGAAAGCAAAATAAGACAGAAACAAATGAAATCAGACCAGTACTGTGAGCTGTCAACTGCTGTGGGATGAGGCAGAGTGGATGCAGGCCCAGGCCCACACTTGACAAGATGGACCCCCAGGTCCCTGGTGAAGCCCAGCAGCCCCGCCTACCGGGCCATTCCCACGCTGTTCCTGCCCCGTTTACTTTCTCTCTGTCCATTATTATAAACTCACTGCTTAAAATAGCAAGGTAAAAGGAGAGTCCCTCCCCAAGGGTGACATCTGGGTTCCGCTGGAGCTCGTGGACACGTGAACCTTGCATCCATGACAGCAGAGTTTAGAATACAATCTCCAGGAAGTGGTGATCTAGGGCACCAGCCCATAAAAGGAAAGAATATTTAGGCATGTTTGGTCTCTGAGCTGCTCCTTTAACCCGTTTTCAGGACCCTTCTCGCTGCCTTTCTAGTCCAGTCAATAAAAGGTTAGGTAGGTCAGTGCCAAGAGTTAGTCAGCTCTTTTGATTCTACTCATTTTGTCCCCAGACAGTGCTTGACTAGAGCCTGACCCCTTTTACAGGAAGGGAAACTGAGGTGCAGAGGGGGGAAGCAACTTGACTGGGTCCAGTTACCTTTGAATCTGGCATGAATGATCCAAGAGTCTGCTGAGGTAACCATCGGATCATTTGTGCAACTGAAGAGGCTAGACGTTACTAGACCATGTTTAAATATCTGCCCTTGCTCATAAAACAAAGCAAATTAGTAATGTTGTTGATGCTTTCATGCATCAGTTATTTCTAGGCTGTTTGCTGAGTAAGGGATGCTATGCTAAGTGTATTTCAAGTGCTATCTTGTTTAACCCCCATGAGAAAGGTCTTATTATCTCACGTACTATATTAAGGAACTAAGGCTCAGAGAGGTCAACAGCTTGCTCAAGATCACACAGCTAGTAAGTGGCAGGTCAAAGATAGTGGTGGGGAAAGGCAGAGAAAGCAGGCTTCACACCTTAGTTGTCAGGTCAGAGGCCTTATGAAGGCAAAGGAGTTTGAGGCTGCATGACCCCCACTGTGTGTGTCACCATGTGACAGACTGGCCATAAAATACAGGCATGCCCAGCCTCAACTGGCCTGGCTCCTCTGTCCCCCACACCACAGTTGGTGGGAGGGGCCATTCTGTGCCTTGCTTTGGGAAGGATTGCAGCAGTGGGAGGTAGGGAAAAGGGAGCTAGCCCTGCCTTGTAGGGCTCAGGGCTTGCTGTGTCCCAACAAGCACAGAGGCCATGACCAGGAGTCAGGGTTTATGTGGTCTTTGCAGAGACTGTCCCCTTCAGGGCTCTCAGCAACTCTGTGAGGTAGGTAATAAAAGTACTATTATTATCAGCATTATAATTACTACCCTTTTACAGAGGAGGAAATGCACTCAAAGCCTTGCCCAAAGTCACGTGGCTCATGGAGACAGTGCTAGGAGTCGACCACACACTTTTGACTCTCTGGCTCCTTGAAGGATTAGGCCCCCAGCTGGGGAGGGGCTTCTTGGAAGGCAGTGGTCTCTCTTAAAGGCCCCAAAGACACCTCTCCCAGAGCCTTGTGACCTGCCCCTCTCTGAAACCACGCAGTCCCAGGAGTACAGCCTGCAAGCTGAGTGGCTCTCAGATTCTTTTAATCTCCTGGTGCTGGGAAGGGAAGAGGCAAGAGGCCCTTCTGGGAGAGGAGGGGTTAACCCAGCCTCCACTGACCTTTCTGCAATGACTCAGTATTCTCAGAAGGGAGTTTTTTTGTTCTTCCAGCTTTGAATTTTTGCTTTCATTTTAGCAGCACAAAGAATGTGAAAGAGATTAGGTTGCTATTAATATCACTGGTCTATCTCTAGATGAAAACTTGATGGAGCAAGTTGTTTGGGGTGACTGCAACCCGGTCTCTCTTAGCCCCTCTGCAAGTCCTGAGAATGGTGGGGAGGACCCCTGGAGACTGCAGTGCTACCCCTGCTCCCATTCTTACAGCTGGGGAACAGAGGCTCAGACAGAGGCAGGGATTGGACCAAAGCCACACCTGTGAGTGAAGAAACGCGACAGAGAGGGACCCAGATCTGCTGTTCCCAGGCCCTGTGACACAGAGCAGCTTTCTGGCTTTTTATTTGGATGGTTCTGAACTTGAGCTGTAAAACATTACTTTCAAGGACTAAAACTGAAGACTTTCTGCTAAGACATCACCCTCCATACCTATTCTTGAGTGAAGAGGCAAAAACGCAGGCCTCCGAGATGCCTACTGAACCTGAGCTGTGAAAATGTGGATGGCTTTGTTCACAGTGAAGAATAAGCAGAGGTCTGTGCTGTCAACAGCAGCATCCTGTGGCAGTGCCACCTCATCTTCCTCTCACGGGCACTGGCACAGGAGAGAACAGATGCCCCACCCCCTGCACTCACCCTAGGGCAGTCCTGGGCAGACTTGCAGAATCTTCTTGGGCGTCAGCAATCGGCTCACAGGGCTGAGAGGCACCTCTGTGGGCCCATGAGCCTAGCCAGCTGCAGTGCTGAATCCTGCCTGTTCTCCAGTGAGTCGGGTGGAAGATTCACCTTGGGAAAGCCCTGCCCCACTTCCTAGCCTTGGACTGCCACAGAGGGGCTTTGGAGCATAGCAGATTGGGTTCTAATTCTTCCTCTGACTCTTCCCTGCTTGGTTAATCTGCCCTGGATTCAGTCTCCTCATTTGTAAAATGGAGGTAACAGTCCCTACCTCTTAGAGTTGTTGTGAGCATTAAATTGGGAAGTATGTGTGAGGTGCCCGCACACGGCATGTACTTGGTGAATCCCTTTACTATTCTTCAAACAGGGCAGTAGCATCAAAACCCAACCAAGGCCCAGTATTCTGGGGTTCACCCTGGATGCCTCAGAGCTTCTAGATTTGTCTCTTGCAAGTCAAGGAGACATGGTCCTGGCCTATCTGAGGCCCCTCCTCTGTAGAGACAAAAAGATAAGGATAACTGGATGAGAGCGGAGTCAAGCCCGGCATCCGGGGACACTGATGCTCATGAAGCTGTTGAGCACCCCCTGGCTGAAGGAAGTGGACTGAGAGCCATTCTGCACATGTTACTGGGCTGAGAGAAACCACAGCACTGTGGTCAGCCTGGGTCTGGGCTGTGGGTGCCCAGATCTGTTTGTTTCAAAGCACCTCCCGTGGAATGACAGGGACTCCCAAGGGACAGAGGTTTTCATTCTATATGAGGCACAGAAAGCACAGTACCTCTCCTGTGGCCAGTTGCAGCGTCTGGCTGGCCGGAGTTTGGGCTGTTCTGGAGAAGTGACAGAATGAATGCTGAAGGAGGTATAGCCATACTCAGTGTGCCAATGAAGGCTTCCGATTTTCTCCTGAAAGCACATGTGGATTGGAGGGACATGGCAGAGTAGGAATGGGTGGAGAATGGGGGGATGTGGGCAAGATAGAGGGAGGATGAGGAATTGTTAGGTCCTTCCTCCACAACCTCTATAGTCCAGGGACTGGGACCAACAGGCAGTGATCTGGCAGTGCCTTGTGGGGGCTGACCCTGAGAACCTCAGTGCTCCCTGGGATCTGCACTCCCTGGGAGGGCATGGTCATGCCCTCCCCTCCCGCAGATATGAAAATAGCTTTGCTGATGGGGGTCACCTGGGAGTGAGCCAGCACCTGTGCAGGCCGGTGCCAGGCCACATCCAGGAGGAGAGGCTGGGCCAGCTTCCTAACAGGGTACGGGAACACCCTGCTGGCAAAGATCAGCAAGGGGGCAGCCAGGAGAGATGGAGTCAGCACTGGTGCCCTCTCTTGCCCTCCACCTTCTTCCTCACTGCTCTTCTTCTCAGGCCAAGGCTGCCATTCTGTGCCATTGCCTTGAGAGGCAGAAAAAAGACTTGGGAGGAAACATCCCAAGGAAGGGTCAGTCTCCCTTCACGTAGGCTGGTAAAGGATTACGAAGGATGAGGGCGACACAGGAGAGGTTGAGTAGAAGCTGAGAGTGCCTACCTCTTGCAGGGCCCTGGCCTGCTTCCCTGGCCCACATCCAGGAGGAGAGGCTGGGCCAGCTTCCTAACAGGGTACGGGAACACCCTGCTGGCAAAGATCAGCAAGGGGGCAGCCAGGAGAGATGGAGTCAGCACTGGTGCCCTCTCTTGCCCTCCACCTTCTTCCTCACTGCTCTTCTTCTCAGGCCAAGGCTGCCATTCTGTGCCATTGCCTTGAGAGGCAGAAAAAAGACTTGGGAGGAAACATCCCAAGGAAGGGTCAGTCTCCCTTCACGTAGGCTGGTAAAGGATTACGAAGGATGAGGGCGACACAGGAGAGGTTGAGTAGAAGCTGAGAGTGCCTACCTCTTGCAGGGCCCTGGCCTGCTTCCCTGGGCTAAGAGTACACCTAAATCTGAGAGCAGAGAGGTCTTGGACCTCATTTCACAGATAGAGGCTCACTCAGGGAGAAGACCCAGAGGCCCTTGGATATCCTCACAAGGCAGGAGTGGGGGTTCTCACATTCCAACACAGAAATGGGGACAGCAGGATGATTTCCGCGCACCCAGGAGCAGAGTCTCAGATCTGTAGGTACTAAGAGAAGGCCGATTCCATGGCTACCCAGGAGCCAGGAACTGAGAAAGCAGGCAGGATACTCCATCAAATGCCAGCCAGGACAGGTGACATGGGGCCCCAAAGCATTGTCTTCACCCTGACTCTGGCACTCAAGAAGCTCCTGGCAATTTAGATGCCACACTGGAGACACAGGAGGGTCAAGGACATTCCGAAATGCCCGAGCTCCAGGTTTTTCACTCCTTGAGAGGTCAAGCCTCCCTCCTCATCCCCCATCCCACTCCATGACAGGCACAAAACCAAAACATTTCCCCAGGTTTCCTTTCCAGCTTGTTTGCTTCAGCAATTCTTTTTTAAAAATAAGTCCACTTGAAAAAATTTTATTCTTGGAAATATGTATAATTGCTCAATCGTAGGCAGTTCAAAGGTACCGGGAACAGCAGAGAAGCATCTGAGCCTCCATTGAGCTCCTAGCAGGAATAAATCTTGCCCAGTTCTCTTTGTTCCAGGCCGCCCAGCAGCCTCTTCCCTGAGTCACTCAGTCAGAGTGACATGAGTCATCATCCTGGAGTCAAGGACCACACGTTATTCCCGGGCCTGCAAAACCCTAGGGAGGACAGGGCATGGAGGGCTCACCAGCAAGAACTGTAGGATCAGGAGATGCCTCTGAGAGTACAGGCCTGGCTCTGCCCTCCCCAGTGGGTGACCTCAGGGAGCCCCTGAGCCTGCCTGAGAAGTAGGTGGATGTTCAGGTCCTTGGAACTTGTGCCGTGCAGGGGCCTCTCCAGTGGTGTGGGGGGCCCTGCTTGTACCAGGTCACGAGAGCCAGATTGGAAAAGTGTCAAGAATTGTATGAGCTAGTTGTTAAACACAGACAGTATTAAAGATTAAATGACATAAATCCACGACAAAATGCATTACATTAAAAACAAAGGAAGTCATTATGTAAGATAGCCACTTTCTGATGATCAGCTCAGTTTTACTATTGCCTATGCTCTTGCAATGATGTATTCTCATCATCTCTGTGTACTGGGAACACCGTGCAATCCTGTGCCACTGCCCCGTCTTCCCAATTCCACAATTAGTGATGTGAAATCAGTAGCTTGACACGGTCGTGATGGGAGTATCTGCACCACAGAAATCAGCAAAGGCTATATACCGCAGCCATTTTTTCACCTCCAAAAAACAGGCTCTTAAGCGTTTACTAGCCGACCACTGAGTCCCTCAATCTCAGGCTCCTGTTTCTTGCTCCTGCCAGGGTGCAGAAGTAATGTGGAGGGCTTTTATTTCATCCCATGGCAGTGTAGGCTGGAGATCTGATTGCCAATTGCCTGTGGACAGCTCTTCCCAGGTGTGCCAAGGGGCCCTCACGTCCCACACAGAACCCGCTGACTTGCTCTCCCCAGGCTGCTCCTCGTGTGTCCTAGTGAACAATACCCATGCTAGAAACCCAGAAGTCTTCATAATTCCATCACCTTCAGTACCCCCTCCCAACTAGGGCCAACTCAGTTTGACTCCGAGTCCTGTCACTCTTACTTCAGAAGGATCTTTGATCACTTCCCTTCTTCCCACAGCTGGTAAGCTGTAGCTCTGCATGGCCTTCCTCACTGGCAGCCTCAACGGTCTTTCTACCTCTGGTGTGGCCCCTTCTAAGCACCCTCCACAACACAGCCTGAGCAGTCTCTCTAAAACACAAATCGGATTGTTCAGCTAGCTTCTTAAAGCCCATGAGAACCCCAATTCCCTTTGTCCACACTAGCAGTTCAGAGTCCAGGCCCTAGTACCCACCTCTCTCCAGCTTCATGTCCTCTTTCAGCCTTCATACACCTTGTACTCCTATCACGACAGATCAATAGTCTACCTCCAAACGTGCCCTGTGCTTTCATTCCCTCGGTGCATATGCTCTTCCCTATACCTGGGATGCCTTCCATCCTCTCTCTATACCTCACAGACTCCTATTCATCCTTCAAGGCCCACTTCAAATCTTCCCTCCTTTGAAAATCCATTCCTCCTCTTTGCTCTGGAAAAAGTTACTCCCTTCTTGTATTAGTTTCCTAATGCTGCTGTAACAAGTTCCCACAAACTTGATGACTTAACACAAATGTATTATCTTACAGTTCTGGAGGTCAGAAGTTCAAAATCAGTCTCAGTAGGCTAAAATGTAAGTGTCCATAGGGTTGTGTTCCTTCTGTAGACTCGAGAGGAGAATCCTTTTCCTTGCCTTTTCCAGCTTCTAGAAATTGCCTAAATTCCTCAGCTCCTGCATCATAAAGCTGGCAGAGGCAGAGTAACTTGTATCTTTTCTTCCCTCTGATCTCTGTACCCACTTACACATTTTTTTTCTTCCTCTAACTTTGACAATCCTGTTCCCTTCTTATAAGGACTCTGTGATCACATTGGGCCCATTCAGATAATCCAGGTTAATCTCCCCATCTAAGTACCCTCAATTCAATCATATTTGCAAAGGCTCCTTTGCCATTTAAGGTAACATATTCCTAAGTTCCAGGGTTAAGATGGAGACATCTTGGGAAGGGAGGAGTGTTCAACTTACTATGCTATTCCCTCAGAGCACTTTGCGTAGACCTCAACTCAACTAGAATGTGAACACCTTGAAAGCAGAAACTGCCTTAATCATATTTTTATCAACATTAATATATTTATGATGCACACCCTGTACATGGTCAAACACAGAATAACCACTTACTAAATGTTTGTTGAATTAATTAATGGATGACATCATATATCTAATAAACAAATAGGGAGGCTTTGCTTTAACTGGCAACCAGCTTCCATAAAAATGAGATTCATGCAGTGGTAGCAAACTCAAGTCCTTTAGGGGGCAGGCAAGTAAGGGCAACCGTGGAGTGATAGACTATGGTGGGCTAGAGAACACAGGTGACATTTAACCTAGGACATTCCTATTCAGTTTTGGGGTCATAAAGAAATACCATTTGTTAGCCAAAATTTGAATTTTCTAAGAAAAGCCAAAACTCCAGATGTTGAGTATAAACTCAACCAGTTTAGGGACCAGCAGGTGGCATGGATGTTGAGTTGCTTGATCCCACATGCTTGACTCTGTAGTTTGAGTCCAGAACCCAGTGACTTGAGAAACATGCAAGGTGTGTGTGTGTCTGCATGTGTGCCCAAAACCCCAAGAGGAGAATGAAGAAGGGACTGTGGCATGGCCATCCCTCCTGGGGAATGATTTCTTACTTTCTCTCCCTCTTTCTCTGTCTCTCTGGTGAATGCATATGCCGTAGGGCAAAAATATTAAAATAAAATAAACCAATTTATAACTGTTAAAGTTCATTCAAAAACTTAGAGAAAGGAGGCTGGATGGTGGTGCAGTGGTAAGATGTGATGCTCTGAGAAGCTGACCCACTTGGGAGATTCCCATGTTCACACACATGCCTATGATCCAGGACTGTCGGGAGTTCTCTCTCTCTCTCTTTCTCTCTGACTCTCTCACTTATGGATGAAATAAATAAACTTTTTTTAAATTGAGAAATATCATAGCTGAACAAACACATCTCAAGGTGGATTCATTCTGGATCCACCAGTTACCTTCAATTTCTGTCTTGAAAAAGATTCTTATGAGGTCAGCAGGTAGCATTGTAGTTAAGGTGCTGGACTCCCATACAGCTGACCATGGTTTAAATCTCAGACCTGATGGCTTCCTTTCTCACTTTCCCTTTCTCTCTCTCTCTAATTAAATTAAAAAATAATAATGACAAATAAAATTAAACAAATAAAATAATTCTTTTGTAAAAAGAAAAAGATTCTTCTGGGCCTTATTTGCTAATTAACATGATTCAGATCAAGTCAAGCAGTGGCAACTACAAAGATCATTTGGGTAGACAGTGAGCTAAGTGAAGATGGGCCCTCCCTGCAGATTGATGGTTTCCATCCCACTCACTGGACTTCGTTGCCCTGGATGGTTTGTGGGCCTTGGGTTTCCCTGCTGTCTGGGCCCTGGAGGAGGTGCCTGAGGAGACATTCCTTTGCCTGGATCTGCCTGGTCCTTTCATGGGAGACCAAGCCCTGGTCCATGCGGAAGCATCTCACCAGGCCATTGGCCAAGCTATGGAAATACCATCAGTCCAAACCCAGTCCAAGACTGAGGGCAAGCATGAGACATGGTACCATGAAAACAGCAGAAGTTGGGGAATGAAATGAACCAGGTTCCACCCCAGCTCTACCCTTTATAACCCAGTGATCTTGGCAAAGCAATAAACTCTGGGCTCATCTATGTACTCCCCTTCCGATGTGCTTCACAGGTTTCTGATTTTCCAGTCCCCAGCAGATGAAAATCAGCAAGAAGAGACAAGTGACTGTGACCAAGAAAACAGCAGCTGTCTAAAGAGCAGATATATAAGTGCTCAGCTTAACAAGAACCCTAAGGACTCTGGCCCAGTTCATCCCAGACACGCCTCTCCCTCCACACCTTCCTGATCCTGAGCTCAAGCCTGGTTTACAGCCCAGCACAAAAGCAAATGAAGTGAATCTCTAATCCTGGCTGCTTGGAAAAGACCAGAGCAATTCTTTCTTAGAACATTCTCATCCAAAATGGTTAAAATATGTAAATGTTTGATGCCTTAGATAAGAGTTTTTATGTTCACAATATATTGAATGGTGGGAAATAGTAGTTGGTATGATTTTACTTTCATTTAAAAATCACACACACACACACATAAACATACATACATACATTATAGATGCAATATATGTCGGGCTGGCCCCGTAGCCTAATGGTTAAGGGAACCAGATCCCACATGGGACTACAAATTGAATCCCAGTCCTGGTGGCTTGAGAAACATGCCAGGTATGTGCACGTGCATGATCACAATCCCAACCTGATACAGAATGGTGAAGAAGGGATTTTGGCATGACACATCCCACTGTGGGGGTGTTTCCTGCTCTCTCTCTCACTGGCAAGTGCATTTACTCTCTGACAATTAAGAAAAAAAATTGAAATGTATGGATAGATACATAGCTATTAGATCAAATTTTTGCATAGAAAAATACATCATGACTTTCCTGACATTCTAATATATCTATTCATGAGGCTGGTGGGGGCAGGTGAAAAGAGTGGACAAGAAGGTCAAAACTCAAATGTTAAAAGCAGTTATATAAGTAGAATTATGAATAAACCCCATTTAACATATTTTAAATATCTGCATTTTCCATTTTTCTAAAATGACTTACTTAAATATTGCATATGGAATTATTACAGAAAAAAAAAAGATTCTCTTTACTGTCCTTAAAAATTACTTAAAGTGAACACTATCTCTGATGATCATGGATTACTTAGGCATTAGTGGTCTTCATTTCAGCATGTGCTGGCTGAAGCTCTCAATCCTTCTGTGGAATTTCCTGGCCAACTCTTGCTTATCCGTTAATACTCAGTTCAAATATCACTTTCACCAGGAAGCCTGCTTTGACTTCTCCCTCTGGTACCCATCTCCTGGGCTCCACAATCTCCCTTCCCTCTTGACTCTATTACTTTGCTTTATAGTCATTTGTGTACTGGATGCTCACTTTTCTGCTATCCAGTCTCCATAAGGAGATGACAACTTTCTATCAACTACGGAGGCATAAACCTCCAAGGTGGTGTGAAGTGCAAATAGTCCTTTAAGGACTGAAGAGGTTCCTCTGGCTGAGGCACACCCTCCCTTCCCAGTTTTTCTCTTTCTCAGCCACATTTCATTTAAAAACCACATCCTAGACAGTGGGCTCCCTGTTGGCAGCACCAGTATGTAATTCGCCGTGGAGAGTTTCTTGAACTGATGAATAAATGAATGAGTGAATAAGTGAAAGAAAGAAATTACGTCACACCCTGTACAAAACAGGGAGGTTAAGAGTACAAGCCCTGGTTTTGGAGGTAGCCCTTGAAACCAGTGACCTCTCAGGGCTGGTATCACTTGTGGCCCATCAGAGCCTTGGGGTTCCTCACACGAGGAGTGGGGTGGACATGGCCCCTGACTTCTTCTTACCGGAGCGAGATGAACACACATTGTCTGGACTGCTGTATAGGCAAATGCGAGGCTGGCCTGCCTGGTCCCATTGAGTCTCCCCAGCTTAAAAGCTTAACTTTTCTCCTGATAATCTAATTGGGTTTCTGTCTTCTCTGCCAGGTAGATGTACAAATTCCACCTCAGAATTCTACCAACTAACATATAAGGGCAAGGCCTCCTCCTTTGACACCTTCATGCCTCCATGCCACCACCCAAGAGTCTTTTGCAAATGACCTTTAGAATTGACTTATCAATGAAACTTCCAGCTTTGACCTAAGTCCAACAGGAAACAGAACAGCCCAACTGGCCCTTCCAGCTCTTAATGAAAAACAAGTCACAGTGTCCCCCAAACAGGGTGTCCCCCAAACAGTGTCTACATGAGCCATCACCTAGAATCTGTGGCCACAACACTCCTGGAACCATCTCCTGCTGGCCACCAGAGCATTGCAGGTTTGCAAAGTGCTCGCGGCCTCTGGACCCAAACCCAGACATGTGACCTGACTCCTTCTGTGACTTAGAGGAAGGATTCTGACATTGTGGGTCCTGATGAGAAAGAAAATTAAACCGTAAAACATTTTAAAATTAATTAGGCCCTGGAGGAATTCGTCATGAGACTTCAGCCATGCTTACCCAGAAGAGGGACTAGGGTAATCTAACAGCATGTTTCTTCCTAAGAGATAGCTTTGTGGACATCCAGACATGTCCACTAAGTTTAAGCCTGCATTGACTTCCAAATGCCCTTGCTTCCTGGGGTGGCCACTCCACCTGCCCCTCAGCTCAGAGTCAGATGATGCCCTGCCCTCCCAGAAGGGTGACCCTCAGGCTTGGCAATAACTGACGGTGTAGACAGGCTCGCAGCCCTCTACTCAGGACTCCAGCCAAGTTCATGGTGAGGACGGTGGGATGCAGGACAAGAAGAAGCTCACCTTGCCCAGAGGGCAAGGTGTGATATGGGAGCAGCTGTGGCTCTTGGCCAAGGTCTTTTTCTCCTGTGACTCAGCTGAACAGCAGGACAGTGGCTGTGTGCACAGAAAGTCACACGTTCAAGGAAAACTGAGTGGTCTGCTCAGTTATCCAGATCTATGTAAATGACTGCAGGATTTCAGTCTGTAGTCGCATATTGAGAATCAACAATAACAAAGCGAAATGACAGTGGTGGCCGGTGGGGGAAAAGCTGAGGAAGGGCTCTCCCAAAAACAAACTTTGGTGACTTGTGGCACATATATTTCAGGGTTCTGCTCCATGTCACCTGTGGCTGCTAATTATATGATACAGGAAATAACCATAGAGAATTTCTCTCTGGGGAGTCATTTTGTTCCCGCAGTGGAGAGGTGGGGACTGTCCAGAAGTGATTTTAAGGAGTCAACAGGAGAGACCAATTGTTATTAAGCCACATGACTTTATCTAGCCCTTACAATAGCCCTGCGTGCTACTACTGCTCTCATTTCACAGGCCAGGAACTGGAATGTACTACTATAAACGGAGTTTGAATGTGGGGAGTCAGACTCCAAGACCCAGTTCTGTTCAGTACACAGTGATGAAGATTCTAGGGTGACACAGACCCAGTAGCATCACTATTGTTGACAACAACAATGTCAAGCACCATCAGCACCAAAAAAAAAAAAAAGGAACATTAACACAGGACCAGAGGTTTTTCTAGCTAAGGCTCCACCAGTTCATGATGGAAAAGGTATCGACCTTAATAATGAGATTTACGTATATTTTGTCTGTTAAATTGCAGTTTATTATACGTGTAAGATCTCTACTCAAGTTGACTGTTTGGCAAACAGCATAATGTGCATTCCAAGGGCTACACTGAGGCAGACTCAGGAAGCTTTGTTTCGTGTTTATAAAAGACCAAGTCAAGAGAGATTCCAAAGCAGGTCAAGGTCAGGACCTTATAGGCAAAGCCTTGTCAGGTTCTGCAGGGCCTGTCTTGGCTTGTGAGTGGGTAGACAGGTGCGCAGACCCCTTGCAGGCCCAGGGCTTAGCCAGGAGGTGCAGAGGCACTGGAAAGTCACTGGCAATTGATAAGATTTTCTTTGGATCACAATGTCTGAGTGGACAGACCGGGAGATTCTGCATCTTGACATTTTCCCAGAGTGGCACACAGGCTCCTAATGCCAGCCCAGCCTCTCCAGTTTTTTTATATGCCCACTGTTAATGTTCTCCACTTATAAAATGCCTTTTTTTATTAATGATACTGAGTAAGAAAAGCCCTCAGAACAGTCTATAGAAATGTAAGCTTCATTTAAATTTTAGAAGTCTGAGTAAAGTGTGAGCCTGAAACTTTAGTTCTACCCCACACCAGGGTTATTGCCCAAAAAACAGGTTTTAGTTTACAGGAAGTAAATTGGTGGCTGCCAAGGGTTGTAGATTTCCAGTGTAACGCCCACCTTTTCTTCATCCCAGTGTTTGCAAGTTTATGACGTAAAGAGTGAGGTACAGTCGATCAGTTGCCTACGTATTTTACGTGTACCAGTGTAAACTCTTGACAAACAACTGGTAACCACCCTCACACTCCCTGCCCTTCTCTTTATCCTGTAAACTGGCCTCAGCAACTATTTTGGTGAGCACATTTCTGGGCAACCAAAAGTCTGTCACCAAGGTGATAGAACTGACTGTCCTAGCCCTGGCTTAGATAAACCACGTTTATGTCACTTATTATGCCTCAGCCTTCTTTTTAGATTGACACCGTGATGGAATTTGGAACAGTGTAGGTATTTGTCATATGATAAGGTGAGATTATAGAACAGAAGTTTCTTTTTAAGAATGGGCACCCAATTTGGGGTAACCCGAGATCCCTAAAGCCCCAAAGGCCTGGGACAGTGCTCTTCTCTTGGTCTTTCCTCTGCTCTTTCCTTCTGGAGATCCTGCATAGAGCCTTTCCTCTAGGGTTGGCAGAGTCTGAAAAAAGCAAAGGCCCTTTAGGGTCCTAGGCTGGACATGCCGACTGAGACATGGTTGGCAGGTTTTGAGGCTGAGGAAGGCTTGGGGAGCAGTGGTACTACCCAGACAGTGGTCAAGACCACAAGGGCCAGATGGTACCCAGGGCAGAGGGAATGGGCAGCACAAGTGGTATGTGGCCTCCATTCAGTATTATCCTGACACCATCTTGCTGCCTTTCTTACCCACAATTCCCTTCTCATCAAAATCTGGCCATTCTGTGGCCCATTGCTGGCTCATTCTGCTTTTCCAGATGTGAAAAACTGATCACTAACCAGAAAATGAATTCCTGAGAGGGGTGGTTCTCCTGATAAAACCGTCCGTCCACTTGCAGCTCAAGTGGCTTTTCTGAAACAGCTATGGGTCATATGTCCCCCCTGATCAAAACATGTCAGTGGTTCTCCGTGCACTGACTCCCAAGTCTGGCTGCTTACTAGAATCATCCGAGGTGCCTGATACAATACAGATTTGTGAAACTTTTGCAGATTTACTGAATCAGAGTACCCCAAAATGAGATCCAAAAATCTATTTCTAACAACATAGTGCTTCAGCATATCGTGAAAATCAGGTTGGAGAACCCTTGGTCCATAAATGAAGTCTGGGTCCATAGACATGTAGGGACACTTCTGTTCTGGTCCTGCCAACCTCTCTAGTCTGCAGCCACCAGCACAATCTAGCCTTACCTCATGCCTAGTTTTCAGAATATTGTGCGTGTTTTCAAATCTCAGTGACATACCTCCTTTCTAGAAGGACACCTCTCCATCTGTCTACACGGAAAACTCTACTCATCATTCAGGAAACATCTCATGATCCCCATCAGACTATCCCCTTTGCTACATTTCCTTTTAGCATTTTAAACCCTTTGTTGGCACAGTAAATTTTTGACCCTATATTTGCCACTTCCTAACTCTGCTGACTTTGTCTCTTGAATTTCAATGTCCTCAAAAACTATTATGAGAAGTAGGCATATAAATTACATACATATACGGTGCCCAGTATAGGGTCTGACACAAAGTACCTATCAGAGTGGACGCTCTCATTACTATTGCCATGATTCCTGTAGACAGTGCCATTCCTCTCACAAAGAGTGCAACCAACTATGGCCTATAGGCCACATCTGGCCATTGATTGTTATTGTAAATGATTTTTAATAGAATCACTCATTCATTCATTTATGAATTGCCTATGATAGTTTTCATGCTATAAAGACAGTTGAGTAGTTGAGACAGACACTGTCTTGCCCACAAAGCCAAAATATTTGTTTTCTATCTTTTTTCAGAAAAGTTAACCAATCCTGCTCAAACATAATTGCAATTATTTGTTTCTAGATTGGTCTCTTCCATTTGGCTGACAGCAACATAAGGGTTTTCATGGCAGAATCTTATTCATTCATTCTATGAAACTGTCTGTCTTTTCTTTGTGCCCTCTCTCTCTCTCTCTCTCTCTCTCTATATACCCCCCCCCAGGGGGATGGCCACACCGCAACCCCTTCTCCTCCATTCTCCTCTTGGGATCTTGAGCATGCACACACACATGCCTGGCGTGAGTTTAAGTCACCGGGTCTAGGACTCGAACGATGGTATACTACCTGGGACTCCAGCAACATAGCCATTACGCTAACCACTAGTCCCTGCCCTCAATATTTGATATATAGTTAGTGTATAAAGAATGTTGAGCTAAAGCAAATAATTATTATTTTCTTTTAAATTCTGAAGGGTCTATGCACTTACCAGAGAGAGGGAGCGAGAGAGAGAGAGGGAGAGAGAGAAAGGGAGATAGCAGACCCTCTTCCCCCCAGTGATGGGGTGTGATCATGCTGTAATCCCTTTTCTTCCATTTCTCCATCAGGATTTTGAGCGTGCATGTTCATGTACCTGGCATGCTCCTCAAGCTTCTGGAGCTGGGATTTGACTACAGTCAGCCACATGGGATCCAGCTCCCTCACTAGTCCACAAGAATTGGTCTGCAAATAATTCTTTTGCCCAGTTTAAGTGTACACATCTGCCAGAAGCCCCTAGGGGGCATAAGCATGGAACAAGTCTTTTTGGGGTTGAGAGTTGGCATCATTGAGATGCACAACTTGGGAAAACCAGGGACATCTGGAAATTAGGATGAGTTCTTCATAGGATCTGCGGTGTTTCCAGAAGTCCTGATCTGAGCCTGACTCTCCCTCCTGAGGTGGGAGGCACTGGCTCCCTGTCACCCATCCCCAGCATCTGGGCCCTGCAGTTGGAATATTTTCCCTAGAAAAGAGAGGAAAACACCTTCTAGGAAACCGTCTTTTTTTTTTTTTTTTCCATCCAGAGTACAATGTATATTGTCTCAATCAAGCACATCAACAAACATGTTATTATTAGCAAATGATCTTCGATTTCTTGTTTTCTGTATGTTTTGCTTTTTCCCCCCATCCTTGGTTCCCTCTCTCTTACCCTCTGCCACCTCCTGTTCTCCTCCCACACTGTCTCTGTTATCTATTTCTATACCATTTTCCCCCCAACATTTTATTGAATCACCAAAGACCCTCATCAATCCAAATACCCTCCTAGCAAACATATGTGACACACACATTTCCATGAGCACAAGTCTAACTTTACACATCCTATAAATTAGCACCTAACTGGGGCTACATATCCTACTGCAGTCATTTAATAGATACATTTTGTTTTCCTGAAACTTTTTTTTGTAAGTCAATTTGCATTCCTTCCCTAGGCATCATCACAGCACACAAAATGCGATCTCCCATCCAGTACACGCTGCATAGTGACTCAATCATGCACATTACAAAAAAAATAAATTTCCAATTCTAGTTGCTAGAATTATTTCCACCCCTCTTTCTGACCCTCTGTCCCTTCCCACCCTCCTCTCACACCACCTCTAGTGTCCAAAATTGTCCTCCATTCCCTTCCCACCCACATTGCATTGATCACACAATTTCCTACATAACCTGACTACTTTCAAAGGTGAGTTCCCTCGTTACTACTAAGAAAACCAGTTTTAACTTAAATCAAAGAACCGCCAAGGAACTTTGCTTAAAGCCCGGAAACAGGTTAGGATTCTGTTCAAATGGTAGGTGCATGAACCTATCAGTCTCATATACTTTTATCTTCTGTTCTGGTTCAATTTTCCTGATTAAATTCTGGGATATAGTATTCAACTCCAGACTTGTCCCTATGATTAAGTTAGCTACTTTCTCAGTTTTTGGACTCTTATTTCCATGTATCTGCGTTTAGTTTTCCTGATACAGCACATCCTTGAGAACTTCTTGGAGGTCTGGTCTGGTGCTGGTAAATTCTTTCAGGTTTTGTTTATCTGAGAATGTTCTTGTCTTTTCTTCCCACCTGAAAGATAATCTTGCCGGATACAGTATTCTTGGCTGAAACTGCTTCTCTCTTAACACTTGGAATATATTTTCCCATTCTCTCCTCGCTTTTATTGTTTCTGATGAGAGATCTGCTGTTAGCCTGATGGGATGTCCTTTGTAGGTAACTTGATGTTTTTCTCTTGCTAATCTTAGTATCTTGTCTTTGTCTGCAGTTTTGGTCAACCTGGCTATAATGTGTCTTGGAGAAGATCTTCTAGGGTTGATTCTATTTGGGGTCCGTTGTATTTCCTGGGACTGGATCTTTGAATGCCTCTCTAGGTTTGGAAAGTTTTCTTGCAGGATTTCCTGGAATAGATTATCAATGCCCTTATGGGTTTCCTCACCTTCTGGAATGCCAATTATCCGGATATTTGGACGTTTGATGGTATCCAGTACTTCTCGCATATTATTCTCAAATTTTTGTGCCATTTTCTCAGCCTTCATGGTGGATTTTTCTAGGCCAGCCATTTTCTCCTCTACATCTGAGATTCTATTTTCTGAATGATCTAGTCTGCTTTTAATGCTTTCCAGGGAGATTTTGACTTCTTGTATTATAGACTTCATCTCTAGCAGTTCGGTTTGAGTCTTTTGTAAAGTGTGTAATTCCACTTTTAGATCTTGCAGGAATTTCCTCATCTCTTGGAACTCGTCAATCTCTTTCTCCTTTCTCTTTAGTAGTTCATTATCTCTCTTCTCTTCCATCTCTGTTAGCTTAGACATTATGAATGATCTGAATTCCTTATCAGACATTTCCATGATTTTCACCGAACTGCTTGTGGATGAAGAGTTACTCTTTTCCCTAGGAGGAGAGGTATTTTCTTGTTTTCCCATGTTTCTCGTGATCCGGCGGTGATTTCTTGTCATCTGATGAATGTTGTGTTTTCTTTCAAATTCTGGAGGTTCAGCCTTAATGTTAAGGAGCAAGCAGACTTTGTTGGAGGCTGAATTATTAGTAGAATATCTTCATTCCCTTAAAAATCTAGTTCACAGTAGCCATGTGGAACCTTGTTCTGAAGGCCCGCGGCTTCTTCTCGAAACCGTCTTTTCAAGGATTAGTATAAGCCCATTGTATGAGAGGGCATAAATGGATGATCTAAATGGCCCCTATGGTCCTTATTCTGGGCAATAAGGTATACATATTCTTAATAAATGAACTGATTGATATATTTTCTCTGCAGATTTACACCTTGTTTAGTTTTTGACTATTCATGAATATTTATTTTCTGAGCAAAGGTCTTTCAGGGAAGAGAACTGGGATTTCATAGTAGTGAGACCATTTCTTTGGAGCTGATTGTGAAACCACTCTGCAGCACTGGGTCAGATGCACCCATTTCTGGACTTTCAGCTTCTCTCTGAGGACTTTCAGACTTTTGACTTCCTGAAGTTCTGACCAGGGGGGTGGCCTACTCCAGTTAACGGTGACCAAAAGCAGTGGTCTGACAACAGACAGCTTGACAAAGATTCTCCCCTTTTCCAGGCATCTGTACTCCAGTAACCTACCTCCTGCCCTCTGCAGAAAACATAGCAATTCATTCCTACTGCCCTTTCTAGAGGCTCAAAGATGCTTTTGCCCTCAAGCGAATCCTCAGAAGAAAATGCCACTGATGTGGAAAACTCTGAGCTGGATGAAATGGAAACACTGAGCTCTCCCCTGAGGCCAGATGAAAAGTGCATGGATGGAGGCCAAAGTCCATCCCTTCCAAGAGCCTCTGGGAGCTGGCAGTCCACCCATTCTCTCAGAATGTAAAGCCCCTCTTACCAGTACCCTCCTTACAGATATCCTCCATGGGCCAAAATGCTAAGCCTGCAGAATCCTGGTTACGTAGGGGCAAATCGGTCTTACTGTGAATTAAACTGGCTTTTATTGCTTTCCCGTGGGTGATTTATGACTGCCTGCTTCCTAAAAGGGCTGTGGCCAGATGTCAATAAAAATATTCAGAGGCCAAGAGAGTTAAAAATAAAGGCTGAAAAAGGGAGCAGAGGAAAGAGGGAGGCAACTCCACCAGCTGAAGTGGGATGACTCTTTGGCTCAGAAGACCCGGATGAGAACTTGCCTTTAGTTCCTACTGACAGTAGCACTTGAGATTAGCAGCATCTTGGCTTTTACAAGAATTACAGAGTAAGGAGTAGTTACATCTTGGGCTTCCAGAATGGACCCTTAGCTCACAGAAGAATGAAGTTAGAATGAGGTTTTGCATTTCAGAACCTTAAAGTTCACTTCACAGAAGGACTCCACATGCATGCACGTCAGTAAACAGTTCACTCTGCCAGATCTGGAGTGTTTGTTGGAGTGTGATGGCTGGGCATCAGACTCCCTGACTAAAATGAGCTCAAGGAAGGGACATGTAAAACCACCCATGAAGATCCTTTGGCTCGGAGACAACAGGCAATGCCTTTTAATCCTAACTGCAGGTCATTGTCACTTGGTGGTCGTGGTAAATGGGTTACTTAACAGATGCTAGCTTGACCGTTGGAACAAACCAGATTTTTCAGAGGAAAACTAAAAAGGCTATTGTTATGGCTGAGTTGTATACCCCACCCCCCACAATTCTAATATCAAAGTCCTGACCCTGAGTATTTCAGAACATCACTGTATTGCAGATGAGGCCTTAAGTGGTGTTTAAGTTAAAATGAGGCCATAGGGTGGGCCCTAATCCACTCTGACATCATAAAACAGGGAAATGTTGATGCACAGAGAGATGTGCATGCACAGAGACAAGACTACGTGAGGACACAGTGAGAAGGTGGCCATCTATGAGTCAAGGAGAAGTGCTTCAAAAGAAACCAAATCTGCCCACATTTTTAGATATAACCAACCCTAAGAACAGGCAACAAAAGAAAAAAGAAATAACTTGGACTTCATCAAAATGAAAACCTTTTGTACTGCAAAGAATTAAGAAAGTGAAAAGACGGACCAGCTCTATGGCTCAGCAGTAATGCTGGGTTCTAATCCCTAGCCCAGGCAGCCTAGCACACACTGGGCATGTGTGTAAGTGCCCAAGATCTGATGGACTGGAAGACGAAAGGAAGGGGATTGTGGCACGATCAGACATTGTGACGGGTACTCATATTTCTCACTCACATGTGCACTCACATACATTCTATCATGAATAAAGAAAAAAATTTTCGAAGAGAAATTTTTTGCTATAGGTTACATGTACTTGCTAGAGAGACATCACTCCCCAAGAGGGATGGTCACACTGCAATCCCTTCTCCTCCGTTCTCCTCTTGGGATCTTGAGCATACAAGTGCACACACACACACACACACACACACACACGCAGTGAGTTTTAACCTACCAGGTCCAAGACTTGAACCATGGTCACCTACGTGGGAGTCCAGTAACGTAACCATTACACCATCCGCTGATCCCAAGGAAAAAAAAATTATTTAAAAAGAAAGTGAAAAACACAACCCACAGAATAGTAGGAAATATTTCTAAATAGTATATTTAGTTTAAAAAAATATGGGAACCAGCAGTTAGCGTAATGGCTATGTCGCTGGACTCCCACGTAGTCGACCGCGGTTCGCGTCCTGAACCCGGTGGCTTAAAACTCACGCCGGGCGCGTGTGATATATATATATATATGTATTCAGAATACATAAAAAAACTCTTACAACTCAATAATAGAAAGACAGTTGACACTATTTTTAAATGCACATAAGACTTGTAAAGACATATCTCCAAAGATATAAAATTGGCCAATAAGCACATGAAAAGATGAGCAGCATCATTAGCCTTCAGGGAAGGGCAAACCAAAACAGCAATGAAATGTCAATTCGCACCCATCAGAATGGACTAAAGTAAAAAAGCAAACCCTAATTCCTAGCAAGAAAGTGGAGAAACTAGACCCCAGGTAGAAATAGAAAATGTTGGAAAACAGTTTGGCAGTTCCTCGAAAGATTTAAATATAGAGTGACCATATGACCTACCAGTTCCGCTCCTAGGAATGTATCCAAGAGTAATGGACACATATATTCACACAAAAACGTGTGCAATGTTCATAGCAACAGTATTCACAATAGTCAAAAAGTGTAAACAAACCAGACATTCATTGAATAATTAGTGGGCGCAGAACATGCGGTATTGTCCATACAACAGAATAGTATTCCAACATAAGAAGGAATAAAATATGGATATATGCAAAAATATTAACCTCAAAATGAACGAATGAACCCTGAAAACATTATATTAAGTGAAATAAGTGAGTAACAAAAGACCACATATTATACAATTCCATGTATATGAAATGCCCAGGGTAGAGAAATCTATACAAATCAAATTAGTAGGTACTTAGGGCTAGAGGGATGGAATATGGGGAGTGTACGAAGTTTCTTTTTGGGTAATAAAAACGTTCTGGAATTAAATAGTGATGATGGCTGCGTAACTCTTTGAATATAGCAAAAAAAATGTGAGTTTTATACTTTAAGTGGATGAAGTGTATGATATATGAATTATGTCTTACTAAAACTGTTAAAAATAAAACTTCCACGGGACCAGCAGTTAGCATAATGGCTATGTCACTGGACTCCCACGTAGTCGACCGCAGTTCGAATCCCAGACCCGGAGGCTTAAACTCACGCCGGGCGTGTGTGCGTGCGTGCCCAGGATCCTGAGAGGAGAATGGAGGAGAAGGGATTGCGGCGTGGCCATCCCCCCTGGGGAGGTGGTTTCCTGCTTTCTGTCTCTCTGTCTGTCTCTGTCTAGCGAGCACATGCGCCCTATAGTAAAAACCTCTCCAAAAAAATTTAAAATAAAAAATAAATAAATAAAAATAAAACTTCCACCAAAAAAAAGAGACAGAAACTAATTTTGGTTCTTATGACCTTGTGATCTCTCTGGGCACAGTTTTCTCAAATATAAAAGTTGGAATTTGATTTTATAGCCTCCTATCTCTTGAATTCCTGAGTGTATATATTGTAAGAAAACAGTTTGAGAGAAAAAGATGGAGTGTGTATTTTTTTAGGATGGGGTCATGTGAGGGAAAATGAAGGAGGGGGAGACAACAAAAAGACTAAAAGAAATGAAGAGACAAGGGACAAGGGCTAGAGACACACAGAGACATGGAGTCAAGACTACACCCGAAAGGAAAGACAGACTCCCTGAGATGCAGGTGCAGGGCGCTCACCTGTTCTTCCATTTAGCACATGTTTACTGAGCACCTACCCAGGGCCATGCTCTGGGTATAGTGTAAACCGGACAGAGCCATTCAGCTCAGAAGTGAGAACAGAATCATAAAGGGAGGTTGCAAACATGTACTGTGGAAGCTGGGCTGCAGCACTTCAAGGTGCTCTGGAAGTACACTAGGTATACGTGTACACACATACATATGTGTGCACACACACTTTCACTGTACCACACTCGGCATACACCAACGTAGAACCCTTATTGCAGAGGGCACCGTATCTCATCTGAGACATTTAGAATTCTGGTAACCTAGTAAAGACATTCAAACAGAAGTGTATTATTAGCATGGCCTCAAATGGGGATGACATTTTTGTTCTCACCCTGATGTCTGTTATGAAATGAAACTCAAGGATGAGATTCTTCCCTCAGTCAGAGATTCCTAAAACTCTACTCCTTCATCGGTAAAGACTGACTTTGAAAGCAGAGGAATGTGACTTATTACAAGCATACCAGCTCTGCTCCTCTGAGCCTTCAGTTGGAAACTTCTCAGAACACATTCTGTTCCCACTACTTTTACCCACTCAGATGCCCAATGAAGGCATCACATGTAGGCCCTCTCCCCTGCTGTGCGGCTTCTCTGCCGCCAATGGCACAAGAAAGAGAATCCAGCTCCAAAGGAAAAGTGACTCTCTTTCCTACACGGTGTCAGCTCCCTGCCTGATTCAGTCACCTCTGATGGGAAAAGGCCAGGGAAGTTTCTGGATAGCTCTTGCTCTGGTCTTTCTTCTAACTCCAGATTTATGCAGAGTCCACACTGCAACAATACTCCTGAAATAGCCTTGAACCTCATCCTAAGATGGCAGTTCATGCTTTCCCTTTGGAGAGGCTGGTGTGGGGTGCTGTGTACCAGCAGGCAGACAGGAGTGCACAGAGGCTTGGAGCAGGGAGAGAGGGGGCAGGGGCTTGCAGCTCCTGGGCAGGCTGGACCAGAGCTGGGCTGGGAAACAGCTCTTGGTCTCCCAAAAGGCCTCTCTGACTGCCCACTATTTGGAGCAGTAGTGAATTAATGTGATTCAGGCTCCAAACATCGTAGTCAGAGCACGTAAAATTGCCTTCTACCCTGGGCTGGGCCAGTCCCCAGGGAATGTCAGCATTTCTAAAATATCCTCATTCACCCAGAGTGCCTTGTGTCAGCCCCTTGCTGGGGTCTGAGCATTGCTAGTCTCCTGGTCCCCTGCATGTGCTCCCGCACAGTCTTGTATCTTGCACCATGCTCCCTGCTCCCCAAGCAGGGAATGCTTGAGATTTATGCCTGCCACTGGCTATTACCACGTCAGAGACCTTTAACCTCGCACGTGGCTTAGAAGGGAAGAAATGGCCCCTTGGAGAAGTGGCCTGGATGGTTCTCTGTCAGTGAGTTGTGACTTAATTTCTAAAAATGAAGATTGGAGAAGAAAAAAACACCTGGGGACCCTGAGCCTCTGGCCTGCTGCTGATGCCAAAAGGGGCCATTCCCACAGTGGCTTGACTTTCTCTGCTCAGAGTATTCTGGGTTGGGGGCAGGGGACAGGTGGTGGCTGCAGTTACACAACAGGAACTACATGAGAAGGTGCTGGGTTCATGTCCCCAGACTTCTCTGTGTACACTGGGGGTACACATGTGTGCCCATGATCCTGGGTAGCTGAGACTGGGGATGAATGGCAGCATGAAAACTGTTGAGGGGATCCATCTGTCTATCTGTCTCTTTTATGGAAGAAATAAATAATTAAGTTTAAAAAGTTATTCTAGGACCCCAGGTAATTTTAAAAGGTTTGTTGGGCTGACCTCATAGTCTAGTGGTTGAGAGAGCTGGATCCCACATGGCCCATCACAGTTTAAATCCCAGCTCCAGGGGCTTGAAAAGCATGCTAGATATGTGTGCATGTGTGCTCAAAAGTCCCAATAGGATGCAGAGATAGAAGAAAAGGGATTGTGGAGTCACCACGCTCCATTGGAGGGTGTTCTCCCCATCTGTCTCTCTGTTTCTCTCATCTCTCTCTGGTAAGTACGTGTAAGGCTCCTCACTTCAAGCACACCTCAGTGCCTTGGTATGTCCTATGTTCTGTGCATGCAATGCCCTTTACTCCCTCCCTGTCTGACTACTGTCTGTCACCTTGCACAAAAGACAACATCTTCCTAAGGTCAGGAAGACTGTGGTGCTTGGAAAGCTTGTCTAAAGTGAAAGCTTTGGAATGGCGGCCCTTGTCCAGGTTCCGCTCCCATGCCCGGCGGTTCACCCCCTCTCCCACCGCAAGATGAGGCATGACTCCCAGTTGCCTTGCTCCTGGGACAGGAATGATGCAGGGAATGAGTGGCTTGCCTACCTCATGAAGACTGACCTCCACTCTCCTCATAAGTAAGTGGTCAAGATTTTTAACCACCACATGGGCTTTCTGGTTGAAATACAGTTTGGATGTCTTTCAGCCTAAAGAAAAGTGTTTGGTCTTTATGATCATGAGCTATAGTTCTCGTTTTCTTCACTGTGACTCTCCTACTGCCTCTTGGCAGCTCACTCTGCCTCCTAAGTGATGCTGGTAGCACAGAACAGAAGTGCTCAAGGGGTGGGGAGGGAGGACAAGTTTGTCTATGCCTGTTCCCTCCTCTGAGTTTCTACCTCAGGGTGGTTGAGAGCATGGAATAAAACATGCAAACCACTTGGTATAGGGTTGGTGCTTTGAGGCACAACTGCAGTTTTTGCTTGTCTGGCATCCCTTCCCATTTCTGGTGACAGCAGCATCTTCATTGTCTTTGCGTGGGGTGGGGGTAGCCCGCCCCAATGGGGGCATGGACCTGTAATCCAGGTCAGGCCCATCACTGGTGATTAGTTAAAGGAATGGGTCTGTGACTCAGAACAACCCAGTTCATTAAGTTTGGTGACTTTGGGCTCTTGCTGTGAGACTGTTGAAAAAATAAGGGCGAAAGCTCGAACTGCACATACCATGGAGCCACCACAAGGGAGAGACCACCTGGGAATAGAGTCAATACCAAGACAGTTGAGAGATAGAGGGATGAGCCCATAGATCTGGGCATTCTGAAACTGCTCTGACTTCTCAATTACATGATCCAGAAAATTCTGATAATTTTTTAATCTAATTTGAGTCCATTTTTATTCCATGCAAGCATGAGTCCTGGCTAATGCAAAGCTTGCAGATAGGGTTTCCTCTTCCCCTTTTATTGTTAGAGTTGGGGCCATTGCTTGGGGTTGAGGGGCTCCTTATCCTCTGCAGAGATAATGCCACAGCACATCTCCCTACCTCAATCCCTTGCTTGTTAGTCTATCTTCCACCCCATTCATTGAGACTCCTTGACTTCCCACTGCCTGGAGATCAAGTCCTACTTTCCTCAACTTCATCTTCAAAGCCCTCCGTGAGTCAACCCTAATTCTTTGCTGAGCTCCTTTGGCCAATAGATTATATTAATATTGGGTTGAGGCACTGAGAACTGGTCTTTCCTATATTCTCTCTTCCTTTGCTGAGATGGCTCTGAAGGTCATGTGTGTCACAGGAAAGCAAGAAAAATAACTCAGAAGCAAA
>NW_006204627.1:2198497-2202084 GCF_000334495.1 Tupaia belangeri chinensis | reverse complement strand
AGGTTTCACTTCTTCACTGGGGAGGATGGAATGGCAGGCCTGGGGTGGGCAGGGAAAGCATTGAGGAATAATGGAGGAGAATAGCCTTGGCAGGCAGGTCCATTCAAGAATTCTGGGCACTTACATAGCCATTTAATGCTGGGATATCCTCAACGTAGGCTTTTCTATTATTAAAGTTCTTACTGTAATTTGGCAGTGACCATGTGAGCCTGCAATTCAAATATCCCCAATATACCACTGAACAGTGGGGTAGGCAGTGCATCTCAGATTACAGTGTGTGCATGATCACAGGGGACTTGATAAGGTGCAGAATCTGATTCAATAGCTCTGAGGCAGCACTCAAGATGTCTAACATCTCCCTGGTGATGCTGATGCTGCTGGTCCCTAGATCATACCCTGAATAGAAAGGTGACAGGGATGAGGCTACTTGTCCAGTAAGTCCAGCAGGAGCAGTATCAAAGGGCCATGAAAATGCTTTAATTTCTTTTAAAATCAGAACTTTTTTTAAAAAAACAGACCTTTAGGTTAAAAAAAGTTTCTATAGATAACATTAATATATATATATTTCCACCAACATAGTCATAAAATAAATTGTTCAATGTTTTCTTAAGAAGGAAGGAGCCCAAGAAGGCATAAATGCCTCAGGTCTACAAAAATCTTAATGGTTCTTAAAGTTGGTGTGGGGGATGATGGGAGAGGTTATGCTACCTGCAGTGCGTGAAATCCCAGAGCATTCATGGAAGCTTACACCAATAGTGGCTCCAGGGTCCTCTCAGAGGTCAACGACACACAGCTGGAGAAAAGTGCTGCACAGGCAGTTTACCACTTGAACCATTTTCCTGAGGCTCTTCTTCGAGTTCACCAAATGTCTTCTACTTAGAATAACCTAAAGGAGCACCCAATGCCTCCCAGAGGCTCCCCAAATTCTGGTGCCAATGACGTCCATCCCTTTCAAGGAGCTAAAATCCAACTGTTTGGCCCCCACCCGCTACTTCCACAGGGAGACCTGGGGAAAGCTGGCCTTCCAGTGTGAGGGGGGAGGGACCAGGTCCTAACGGCTGCCTCTGTTAGTGACAGAAACAAGACCATCATTTCTGATCTCAGCAGTAAATGTCTAAAACATGAGTCAAGAGACTTGTTGACAAGAAAGAGAATGAATAAGCATTCCCTTGAGCAGTCAATGTTTTCTTAAAAACACAGTTTTCAGTCTACTTGAACCTAACACCAGCTCTTACTGTTCCCAAGGACACTGCGTGGGCCTTTAGAAATTGAACAATGACAGCTGGCTCCTCTAACACACCTGCCATCTTCATCCTTGTCACAGATAGTGTCTGGCTCAGTCATTGCTCTGCAGTGGCCTCAATCATGTGACTATTGGGGTGCATCACTGGGCCTTGGGGAAGAATGGTTCATGACTGAGGAAATTGAAGGGTATAATGTGAGTTGGAGCCAGAGCCAAGGCCTTGAACTTGGGAGCACTGCTCATGTGTTCTCTTCATTTCAGCTCAGGAAGTGGCACCAGGGTCGGGGGGTGGGGGGGAGGGACGTTGGGAGACTTTTACTATCTTTAAACCTGGGAGGGTTTGTTTGCTCATTCTGTGGTTCATTCATTCATTTAATATCTACCAATAGCCTTCTATAAAATTGTCATGGTACTAGCTTCCCTTAATATCTCTGTATAGACCCATAAGTATTTAATCTTTCTTGAAACCTTACTGACATTGCCTCTACTCTCTTCTGACCTGATAAACTCCAAGTATGAATTTCTGTGTTCTGATTGGTGGCATGCACTCAGCCCTCAGGGCAATATGGCCTTGGATCTGGTACTTTCCAACGTATAATCCTGAATGAACTACTCAATCTCATCAACCCTCCATTTTCTCATAAGTAAAATGGAGATAACATTATTATCTATTTCATAGAGTATTGTGAACATTTGAGATACTATGTGTAAAGCACTTAACACAGTATTCAGCTGGTTTTCAGTACATGATAGCTGTTAGAGTAATAAGCAGTAGTCTTGTTGTGGTCATGTGAAACAAATCTCTGCATTTCTGCAAGTGGAACCTTCCCCTCCAGGACTGTGAAAAGCCAGGATTTCTACGCTCATGTGCTTGAGTAACTTTTGTGCTTTATAAACTGTGGACATCATGCTACATGGACAACTTGCCAAGTACTTCTGCATCTAACGTACCAGATCCTTGAAGTCCGTCACCAACCACATCCATTTTTCTCTGCCAGGCTCAGCTGGCCTGACAATCTACCTCTAGATTAGGGTAAGGCCTATGAACCCCAGACCTGTTGGGAAGGTTGTCCACAAGAAGACAGCAACAAGGATGTAAGATTTCCCTCCGGTGCAAAAAAAGTTGAAAAACCTGTGTGCATGGGTGTGGTTAGTTATCTTTGGGCTACTAAGGAACTTAGAAAATTCTCTGTAAATGCTGAAAAAGAGTTGGTAGACTTGGGACCAGCAATTAACGTAATGGCTATGTCGCTGGACTCCCACATAGTCGACTGTGGTTCGCATCCCAGACCCGGTGGCTTAAACTCACGCCGGGTGTGTGTGCATGCGTGCCCAAGATCCCGAGAGGAGAATGGAGGAGAAGGGATTGCAGCGTGGCCATCCCCCCGGGGGGTGATTTCTCGCTTTCTATCTCTCTGTCTCTCTCTGTCTGGCGAGCGCATGCGCCCTATAGCGAAAACCTCTCAAAAAAAAAAAAAAAGGAGCTGGTAGACTTGACTAAGATCTCCAGAAGATAGGACGGAAAGGTAGGCCTAGTTTAGTAGGGGCAGTATCCTTTAAAAGCACTTTTAGTTTTAGCAATTGCCCCTTTTCAGGAGGAACTCCTATATACAAGGAATGGCTCCCGATGGTCTTTCCTGTCTTCTGATCATGGATGGTCGATCCTCACCCATTATAGGCCCATTAGCTTCTTTCCTTTGAGGCCTTAGACAAAGACTAGGAGCCAGTGGGGCCTGCTCAAGCTGGGCCTGTGCCCTGGGGCAATGGTCTTCAGAGTGCAGAATAGTTGCCCAGGGATTGCAAGATAATACAGTGGTATGTAGGAAGAACATTTAAAGCTACTATTTATTTTTAATAAAAAGTAGGAGCAAGAGGAATTTCCTTACTATTTAATAGAAAAATCGGCGGTAGGGCCCTCACTTGGTCCATATATTGAAAAGTCACTGTTGTGTCTGGATTGTAAGATGTCCCAAGAGAAAAAGAGAAGTTCCATGATGCCAAGACACTGTCGTAGCACCCTAATGTATCCATGTGCTTTCAGCGAAGGGTGGCCTACTTTGTGTGTACTCAGTTAAGTGGACTGGTAAACTACATTTATCTAGTTGTAACCAAACGACCATCATAAAATGAGCATGTGGCTTAAAGGTTCATTAAAAAAAAAAGTAGAATGAAGACACAATTACTAATACAATGAAAAGCAACTCCTAAAAGATATTTTGCAGGGATCGATAGGTAGCTTGATGGTTAAGGCGCTGGATACTCCCAGATGGCCGACCACAGTTTGAGTCCCAGACCACAGTTCAAATCCCGGACCTGGTGGCTTGTTTTCTGACTTTTCATATCT
>NW_006204627.1:2192059-2195948 GCF_000334495.1 Tupaia belangeri chinensis | reverse complement strand
TGTTCTGTCTTTGCATATCTCTCTCTCTCTCTCTCTCTCTCTCTCTCTCTCTCTCTCTCTCTGTCACTCCCTGGTCAAATTTAAATAAATAAATAAATAAATAAATAAATAAAATAAAGAAATGAATAAATAAATAAATATTATTGTGAACTGGTAGATAAAACCAAAAATTTAGTATCACAATTCCATACAGACGTCCCTCTTTCACATCAAGTTTCTGAGCTGTTCTCCCTCCTTCTCTCCCTGCCCTGAACCCTGATCCATTTTCTGCTCTGTACCCCAGAAATGACACCTATGAGATGTATTAGTTGGGCTTCTTTGCTTGCTGGAGGAGGTGAGAGAAGAGAGAGGTTTGAGCCTTGCCTTCCCTTCTCCCTCCTGGCTACAGCACAGCTCCAGCAGTGACCATAATCCGCCATAATGACGACTCATACTTTATGGGCTTCCTCTTCCCTGGCTCCAGCTCTCTCTGGCTTCCAGTAATACTATTTCCTTCTGTAGCTCCTTAGAGAAGCATAATCAGGTACATTCCTCTTGCTAAATAATACTTCTTATGGGGCCAGGCAGTGGGGCAGCAGTAACATAACCTTTAAGGGCACATGCTTTGGTGGAATGGAGAAAGTGGCTCAGGACATATAATGTAGCATGTAGCATTTCTTGCCAGTGGAAAGCCCTTTATTCTTAAATTTTTCTTCTAAACATGGGAAGGGGCTACCCATGAACTCATACTCATGAAGATTATGTGACCTTATAAAGATTGTCACATACTGCAAAAAGACAAGAGTAGGCTTAGAGGGTCAGTCAGCTGCCCCAGACTTCTGCCTCCAGAGTTTAGGGCCTCAGCTCTCAGTAGTGGCACTGGGAGGCCTTCTGGGCTTTGTTATATATGAATGGGAGTAATGGGATGGACATTCTCACTGTGTCCTGTGGCCCAGCATAAGCCACAGAGCAAAAGAGCTAGGGGTTGGTGATCTGGTGGCTTTTGGTTAGACCCCCATTCTGCACTTACTAGTTACTTTAATGGTCTTGAATAAGTGACCTAACCTCCCTGAGTCAGTTTGCTCATAAATATCAACCTCCAATGGCTAAAGTGAAGATGTAATGAGATGTTACATAAAATGCCACATGTAAGTAGTGCAAACAAGTAGTTCCCTTCCCCCATCACCTCTTGTCTACCTATATGAAGTAATCTAGATGAAGGAGAGGGTTAAAAGATCATTTTTCTCTCAGTCTGGAGTTGTCTAAATAGAACTTATACCACAAAAAGGAAATTTAGGGACCAGTGGATGGTGTAATGACTATGTTGTCGGACTCCCACGTGCTTGATGGTGGTTCAAGTCCTGGACCCAGCAGCTTAAAACTCATGCCAAATGTGTGTGCATGCCCAAAATTTCAAAAGGAATATGGCAGGGAAGGGATTATGGTGTGGCCATCCCCCAGGGGGTGATTTCTCGTTTTCTGTTTCTCTGGCACCCTATAGCAAAACATATCTCTTAAAAAAAAAAAAAGGAAATTCATTCTAGGTACTTCTCATTGGATGTTTGTCTTGTCTAAGGAAGGACTCTGCATCTGCATCAAACAGATTCCCTACCAGGAATCTCCAGAAGAACAGGGTGAGGTTCCATCAAGTGGAAAAGTGGGTGTTCATCTTCAAGGGGCCAGGTGGCAGCCCCAGTAGCCTCAGCCCTCCCTGGATCTCAGTAGGGCATGGCACACATCTCACCAGGTGTGCATCACTCGAGAGACCAACTTTGCCAAAGCACTGATCAGGCCCTCATGGCAGTACTCAAGGGTATAATACTCCTGGCTCTACTCCTGCCATTCACTACTCCCCAGGGGAGTAGTTGCCCAACGGTAAGGTCAGAAAAGTATGACTAGTTCTGCCTCTCCCTTCCCTTCTCCTGTATGCCTGCAGGGAACACACAGGGTTCTGCTCCTCCATGCTTTAAGATGTAAAGGGCCCTGCTCTACCACAGGGCACTGCATAGGGTCAAGGCACTACACAGTCTGCTTAACACATTAGAAAGCCAACTTGCCTGCTGCTATAAACCATGTCCTTTACAGTTTTTAAATTTTTATTTATTCATTTTTATATTTGTTACAGGGCATGTGTAGTCACCAGAGAGAAACAGAGAGAAAGTGAGAAAGCACCCCCATTCCACAGGAGGCTGGCCACATAACAATCCTTTCTCCTCTTGGGATTTTAGGCACTCATGCACATGCACCTGGCATGTTTTTTAAGCTGTCAGGTCCAGGATTTGAACTGCACAACCAGCCATGTGAGATCCAGCTACCTCAACCACCATGCCACTGGCTGACCCAAACCATGTCCTTTAATATCTGCCTTATCAATCATAGGCTTGATGTTAGTCTCTAAATTCTCAACAAGCCATAGAACCTACATGAAGGCCTCCTTAAACACTTGAACAGGTCCCAATAGCCAGTCCGCTAGGGAATAACTCTGATGATGGGACATTTATGGAGGTGAGAATAGGGCCTAGAATTCCGGATGCTCAGAACCTTCATCCCAGTTCAGAAGTCATCTTGATGGACTCTGGAGAATGACAATGGTGCCATCTCCCCACTATGACTGATAATGAGGGAAGAGCTGGTCCACTTTAAACCCCTCTCCTAACTCAGGATCCAGCACTCTTTTGGCCACACCTGTATGAACCAAGTCAAGAGTATCCTTCAGATTTTCTTCTTCCAATGAACCAGGAGCCTTGAGCTCTTTGGAAACATCCTCCTGGTTGTCTTGTCAACAGAACTCTGTGGGGCCTCACTGTGACCCTTTCCAGGGTGGGCACTCTGGGAACCACTTCCTAGTCCTACAGCCAGAGTCACCCCTACTGGCCCACAGGTTCCTAACTTCTACTTGTTTTTGCTGGGATAGCTCAGCTTTCTTCATATACTACACTTGCTGACACCCTAATTCCACCAAGCTCATAAAACCCAATTTCCACCAAGCCTATGTTTCCTAATCTAGTCATTTGTACATTTTCCTCACAATTTTCACCATGTCTGCATTTCCCCTATGCATTTATTTAGTTAATATTCTTTAATCTGACTAGCAATAAACCAGAAAGCCAAGACTGACATCCCAATCCTGCCATTCACTAGCATGCATCGGTGGGCAGGTTCTTTATACTTGCAGGGCCTCAGTTTTCTTATCCATACAGCCAGAATAGTGATCGTCACTGCTTCAGAAGGGTTGTCATGAGGCCTAAATGAGCTATGCAGGTAACACGCTAGTGAGCACCTAGCACACAGTAAGGACTCAGGACGTGTTAGCTACCACTGTCATTATGTTCACTTAAAAGGGAAACTTTCCATCCCTACCTTAAATGGAAAAATCAGTACCACTTACCACAAATAGAGAGCTATTGTAAAAATAAATAAAATGAAAGCGGTGATTAAATCCTAGCTTATTGCCTACCAAAGGCTCCATGCCCAAGGTCTATTCTTATTTTGTTATGAAGGGAGGCAAGCGAGGGTCAGAAAGACATTGAAGACATGCTCAGCTCAAACAAGGGTGACCAGCTTTCCTGATTTGCCCAAGCCTGTCCCAGTTCTAGCACCAAATTCCTTTCAACTTTCATTCCCAGACAAACTCTCATTCTCAAACAAACGTGGACAGATGGTCACTCTGCCATGAATAGAGTGTTTCTCCTAGATCTGAAAGACTGAAAAGAACTTAAAAGAAATAATGCTCTCATAACGTGATTTTGTGAGCTTAAGTCTGGGTCAGTATCCTACTTATAATCATCTTGCAGAACAAGCCTATGTCTTGGGCCACACTGCACAAGCCCCCTTCTGAGTGTGTGGAGGAGCTGTCGTGTGTGTGTGCCATCGAGATAGATATCAAAAAACAAAAAAAAAAAAACACAGT
>NW_006204627.1:2150783-2191827 GCF_000334495.1 Tupaia belangeri chinensis | reverse complement strand
GGGCTGTCTGGTGGGTGTTCCCTCGAGGTAGATATCAAAAAAAAAAAAAAAAAAAACCTCAGTTGTAAGCAACCAACAGAGGAACGGTGCTTACACTGTTACAGAGCTAAAATTATATTATGCTACCATTGAGATGTCATGTTTTGAAGAATCTTTCATGGTATGGAAAAATGATTATGTAGAATATTCAGTTAAAACAAATGCAGACTATGAAATCTCATTTCCAGTGAGATTTTTATTTTATAAAGTACAGAGAAATATAAAGAAAGAACACACTATAATATTAACAGTATTTGTCTTTGAGTGCTGAGGTTCTGGAAGAATTTTTTCCTTTTATATTTATTTCTGGATTTCTTATTTATACTAATTTCTATAGTTTTCAAGGAATATAGATTATTTTTATACCAGAAAAAAAATGGATTAAAATAAAGTAATAGGAAGAAAGTAACCTGTGCTGATTGAGCCCAGTCTTAGCAAACTTTTAAGTCTGTTACCAACTGGGGAGGTTTTCTGTCTGTCTAACTAACTATAACCTGATTAACCTTCTCCCCTGGAGAAAGCCCTCCAGAGAAGGCAAGTCTAGTCCTAGGTCACGGGCACACTTTTTCTCTGCATCTGAAGGCCCATTGACTGAGGTCACCCTAGGATGTCACTGAACTCAGGCCTGGTCGCCACAGTCCACAGAGCAAATGTCCTGACTCCTTTATCTCTGTTCTTGATTGAATTGAATTACTAACTAGAGGTGAGGTGGCATCTAACTCAGAAAGCAAGCAACTGCTCACCACACACACAGCTGTGTGCCTCGTCCTAATCTCTAACACAGGATTAAATTAAATAACAGATGGAGCACAGCTCCTGGCACCAAGTAGGAGCTCAGTAAATGGCGATGTCCTCCTTTCTATCCTTTTACATTTGCTGCACAAGAACTCAGCTCTTCATTTCCTTCCCCCAGCTCAATACTTTCCCAAGGGGCAGAGGCAGCACCTGGGGGCTCCAAACTCTCTTCTCTCCATCCACCCGGGCCTCTAATTCTCCTTGGTCAGCAAACAGAATCTGTCCGCCCACTGTCAAGACACAGAGAAGGTGGCTGGTGGGCAGCCTACTGGCTCCATGGGGCTACACAGGGAAGGTGGCAGTATGGAAAGGGGGTGGATGACTGGAGACCCCTACCTTGCATCCTCTCTAGCCAGGCTAGATAATACACCCAGGACCCTGACTAACAGAACCCACTTTATGAACATTATGTCCATTTATTAAGACAAAAAATAATTGCTTCTGAGCTCTTGGAACCCTCCCAGCATCATTCTGGTCACTAAGCATGGGGAATTAAAGAGAGTCTCTCTCTCTAGTTGGAAAGTAAGGAGTGCCCATGAACCTTCATCATGAAAGCTTAAAGAAATGAGAGGCGACTGTTTGGGAAGCTGAGAACCATTTTATGTAGTTCAGTTCAACAGGCAAGGAATCTAGCTTCCTCTCTCAGACTCACCAAACTCTTCAGCCCCAAACCATGAACTCCCTGGGAACGGTTTCAAGTAGAAGTCATATGGCCCTAACTATCCTTTCCCAAGATACTATTTAAATACTCTCTTTTGTTAGTTGGTGGCTTGGTAAGCTTAAACAAATCATTAAATGTCCCCTAGCCCCAGTGTCCTCACTTGTGAAACTGAGGTAAAGAGAGCATTGCTGTAAGAGACACATGAAATCCTACACAGAAAGCCTCAGATACACCATGTTGGAAGAGCCAGTGCTTCCCCTACTGCACTTCAGAAACAGATCAAGTGGAGGTAACAGAGATTGGTGATGAATGGCAGAGGTAGAGCCTCTCAAGGTGGGGTGCCTGGAATCCAATGCCAGCCATTAAACTTCTCTGTGCTAGAAGGTCCCTGTCTACAACAGGAGGTTCCTAATAGTACCCCTGCTTTGCAGGGCTGTCAGAGTGGTGAGTTACCATATGAAAGGGGCTTAAAACAGTGTTTGACACATGGTAAGAACTAAGCATTTTCTTCTTCCTTTTTTTACGCCCCCAGAAAACACGCTTGTGGGGGTAATTGGTCATGTAGCAATTAGCACATCATTTTCCCTCCCATGCCATCTCATAGGGTACTTACTACTAAGTATTGAGGAATGGGCTGTCAGCTATGAATACAAACAACCCCCCCCCACACACACACACACACTCACACACACACACACTACTGAATCATGGACCAAGCAAACCTGACAATGACAACTGTTTGTCTTGTTAAGTAAAAAATCACAAGACACTATTTGAAGCAGGAGTATACTCTTGCACTCCCAGTTGTTGAGGTACAGGAGCACTGCAGTTAGAGTCATACAGACCTGGGTTTGAGTCCTAGCTTTGCTCCTTATAATGACCTTACGCAAGTCACATAACCTGAGTTTCCTCCCTAATAACAGTATCAGGGTGGGAGATGAGGAGTAGATAACTTCCCAAGTGGGAGCCACATAGTTCTTGGCAGGTCCTGACTCCCTTGTGCCCAGACTAGCAGTCCTGAGAAGCTTCTTCCTTTTCCTGCAAAGACCCAGCTCCGGCAAGTCACAGAGCTGCTTTACTTGGCCCTGCCACTCCAGTGAGCTGCTTGAAGAGTGTTAAAATAATGGCAGCTGCCAAGCTCTGGAAGGCTGCAGTGCTAGCCAGGGGTCCTGGCCCCCACGCTGCTGTTTACTCAAACTGCTGAGCCTCTCCTGGTGTTTGCGACTGTTTACTGGACAGAAGGGCACAAGACGGCTGGGCCTTTCTCCGGCCTCCAGCTTTCACAGGCATTTCCTTTGGAGAAAACTAGCCTGAGAGCAGCTCACTCTAGGAACAACTTCAACGAGATTCCTTGGAGGTGAGCAGGACTGGGGCTCAGGCTCCCACACCCACTCTGGGAAGCAGGGAAAGGGCACAGGTGAGGGGTCGATAGAAAAAAAAAAGGAGAAATGGGGACAGCAATTTAAAAAAAGAAAAAAAAAAAAAAAAAAAAGAGCTGTGACCAGGATCAGAACACAGGACAGAAAGGGCAGGGACAGAAATGGAGCAGGGTCAAGAATAGTGAGATGGTACAGGCTGGTACAGGGTTCAAGGCAGAGGGAGAGAGAAAGAGAGAGAGAGAGAGACAAGGAAGCACAGAGAGGGGGAAGCCCTGCCTGGCAGGCTTGCATAATGCAAGGACCCCTCCACTGCCACAAAGAGGCTCTCGGGAAACCTAGGGACTCTCCAGGCAGAACTCCTATTTTTACCCTAATCTGTATATGCTTTCCAAGCAAGAGCAGCATAATTTAGTTAAATTAGGACTGGCAGGATTCACTTCTTATTTAAAACTTAAGATAGCAACAATAAAAAACCCTCAGTTGAGATGCCACCTAACAGAGCCAACTCCCCCGGAAAGCTAAAGTTAAGCGCCCCCATCCCAGCACCCTGTACCTTTAAAGAAGAGAAGGGTTCCCTCTGCTTCCTGTCCGAAGAGGCAGGTTATTCTAGGATATAGCGATGACTTACCTAAAACTGAGTTATTCCCCTTTCCTCCTCCGGCCAGCCTCTCTTCACTCTGGGGAGCTTTTACCATTTAAGGTCAATGTTACATCTGGCTCTGGAGCTCCAAAGCCTGTGGCTGCACAGCTCGGCCGCCCGCCTCCTCAGAGAGGGGTTGGAACTTAGAGCCCGGAGCTCCTCCGGGAGCCCCCTCTGGCCTAGCTCAGGGGGGCTAATGGCAGGGGAAGCTGACCAGACAGGCTCAGAGCTCAGGGCAGGCTAGGCCTGGGAAGCAACCATTCATCCTGGGCCCCTCCCAAGGGCACCTCCAAGGCACTGAACAAATTTGTGCCACTGGGCACTGTCCTGGCCAGACAGAGATGAAGGGGATTCTGCAGCTCTGCCTCCAGCCTGGAGACTCTAGCAAGCATGTGAACCTGGATAAGACCATGGCCTAGTGCCAACACAAACTGGGATGTTTCCTGTCCCAGGGACTTGGGAGCAGGGGCTGCTCCCACCTTAAACCCTTGGGATTATCAACGAGAAGGGCCTGGGAGATGCAGCTAACCCCAGACCTAGCACCAGCCCCAGGGGTGTCAAATCCTGCCCGTTGACTTCCAGTCCTGTGGTCTTAATATTGTGGATCCTCAGTCTCATCTCTAAAGCACAAATAGGAATGGCATCTCTCTCACTGGGTCATTAGGAGGTTAAATGAGATAATGTTCAAGTACTTGACACAGTGCCAGCATCTCAAAAGTGCTGAGTCCACACGAACTAGCTTCCTGCCTCTGTTTAGACTCAGGTGAGGGAGGGCTGCTGCCCTCCTGGAGGTCTACACCCTGTTCGTTCCCACTTTTCATCCACTTTGGTGCAGTGCCTACCCAAGGCCAAGATCACGGAGCGTCAAACTCAGCAAGTGCATGAGGGCTCCAGTCTCTTCTGGGTTTACAGGCAGCTAAGAGACTCCCTGGTTCAGATTGTCGGACAAATTACAGGACACCCATTAAATCTGAATTCCAGATAAACATGAGACATACTTGACCAAAAGATTATGTGCTGTTTATCTGAGATTCAAATTTAACTAGTCATTCTGCATTTTTATTTGCTAAATCTGGGACTCTTACCCTAAGCCATCCCTGCTGCCCAGAAAGTATTGACCAGTCATGGTCTAGAGTGCTAGGGATTAAAGCTCCAAGGCTGTGGCCTCCATCCCTCCCGGCAATGGAAGCGGGCTGTGCACAGTCCTTGTGCTCTGCCCTTGGCCACAGCTCTGTCACGCCAGCTGTGGCAGGCTTTCTCCACTGAGCCCAGCCCACTGGGCTCCCGGCAGTCCCTTCCTCAGGCACGGAGTACTGGACTCTCTCCTGCTGGTTGCTGTGAGAACCCAAATCCCTGCTGCAGTATGTGCTGTCTGTTGCCCTCATTAGTAACAGTATTTTTGTAAATAAAGCTAAAGGAGGTTGTCTTGGAAATTAATCATGCTTCCTCTCAGTGTACACACCTGTCCACTGGCAAAGCCACACGGTGGCAAGTACTAGACTTGCAAGTATGCAGATTAGAAGGAATTTACTAAATTCTTTAGCAGTGTTTCTCCCCCTTCAGCAGGGATGAGAATCCCCAAGAGCAAAGCTCCTTGGGCTCCTCTTCCAATAATTCTAATTCCATGGATCCGAAGTAGGACCCCAGAAATCTGCATTTTAACTAAGGCCCTTGAATGATGCTTGAATGTAGGTGGTTTGGCCCTCAAGCTCTTTCTTCTTTATCATACTGTCTCCCCTTCAGCTAGGGTTTCTAAACCTGAGTTCAAGGATGTGAGCCAGTGGCAACTGGATACAAAGCATTGCATGATTTGTGTATTTCTTGGGTAGAGTTCCACAGTTTTCACCAGACTCACATGGGGATCACCAGATAGCTTTTTAAAATTGACACATTTACACTGTATTTTATACAACACATTACTGTGAGTGTGTAAAATGAATAAGCTCTTTAGAGGACAACTTAGCAGCAGCAAGATTATAAGGCTCGTACCCTTTGACCCACTTCCACTTCTAGGAATTTATTCTACAAACACACTCCTACACTTGGGCAATGACAGATGAGCAAGATTACTCACTGCAGCATTGTTTATAAAAGCAAATGAAGGGTTGCCACCATGGCCCATAGATTAAGGGAACCAGTTTCCACATGGCTGACTGTGTGGTTCAAGTTCTAGACCCAGCAGCTTAAAAAACACACTGGGCACGTGTGTGTATGTATGTGCCCAGAGTCCTGACAGGATGGGGAAATGGAAGAAAAGGGATTGCAGCATGACCATCTGGCATTAGGGCATGCTCTTCCCTCTCCTTCTCTCTCTGTCTCTTTCTAGAGCGTGCACACGCCCTCTGGAAAATTATAAATAAACAAATGCAAAAGGACTGGAAATAATGCAAATGCCTACCAACTGGGGCCTCTAGAAGAAGGAGTACAGCAAAGGAAGAGGAAGCTCTTGGTGTGTTGATAGGAAAAGCCTCTAAGACATATAGTTAAGTGGAGAAAGCCAGATCACAGAACAGTCTCTATCAAATGCTACTATTGAAGTGAAAAAAAAGAGTGAATGTGCGTGTGTGTGTGTGTGTGTGTGTGTGTGTGTGTGTGTGTGTTTATACTTATATATGTAGACACCTGAAAATATATTTATATTTGTGGACATTCAGTCATAAGTACATATGGCATGTACATACAAGTTGGTAAAATTAGTCCAAGAAATGGATAATATTAGTAGTCATCTATAGGAAGAACTAAGCAGCTGGGGCACTGTATACCTCATTTATACATTTAAGGTCTTGAATTAGATAAATAGATCTGTGTTTACATTAAAAACTAATAATAATGAGGGAAAAGATTGCTGTGAACAGAGATTTCATCAAGCTGTCTTCCAGCACTGCTACTTCTAAGTGTCAAAGACTATGAGCATGATCCTGACTAAAGATTATCAATTTGAGTTTTTTGGGTAACCTTTTATTTTGAAATAATTACAGACACACAGGAAGTTTTAAAAATAATAAAATAGTATAAAGAGTCCCATGGACCCTTTGCCCAACATTCCCCAATGGCGACATTTTATATTGCTGTTATACAATATATTTCAGAACTAGGAAACTGGCATTGGGAAGCTGTAAATAGTCTCCACATCTGACTCTAAAGGTGACTTAAAATATAACTATCTTGGGCTGGCTCCATGGCCTAGTAGTTAAGGCAAATGGATCACATGTGACTTTTGGATCTAGTGGGTTGAAAAACACACCAGGTGTATGTACATGCACGCCCAAAATCCCAGAAGGAGAGAGATGGAGAAGGGATTGCAGAGTGACCATGTGTCATAAAGGTGGTGGTGTGTGGGGTGGTGGTTCTTGATTTCTTTCTCTCTCCCTCTGTCTTTAACTCTCTGGCTCTCTGGTGAGTGTAAACGTCCAACAGCACTAAAAAATTGTCTATCTACCTACCTATATATATACATGTATATATATATACACACACACATATATATACACAGACACATACATATGTGTGTGTGTGTGTGTGTGTGTGTGTGAATGAAACCATCTCACAGCTTACTCATTCATGTAAAACTGTTGAGCACCTTCAGTGTGCCAGACATGGCATGGCATTGGATGATGAGATGTGGTGGGCACACCTCAGACTCACCCCTGTCCTCATGGTGTGCAGACTAGTGAAGATGCCCCTTTTACTCAAGTGGGAAGAGTCTCCTGGAGGCCCAGGATCCACCAATACACAAAGAGTACTGATCACAGCTCTAAAAAAGGAACCATGTCCTTTGCTGTCCTGGTCATGGAGCTTCACAGCTTGCCCAAAAGCTGACTTTGAATCCTTAAAAGAGCATGAGCAATTACTCCAGCTATATTTATCCTGGTTCCTGGAGCCACACAGGGATTTGGCCTCACTCTACCAAAATCTTCAGCTCATCACTCATTCCCATTAGGGACAGTCACGTGTCCTCAGCATAAAGGAGCAGGCCAGCGGAGGCACACTGGCTCACGGCTTGGGGAGCTCTTGGACAAGCCATTTGGCCCAGGGCCAGGGAAGAAGTCTTAAGTACCAGGCAAAAAGTATATCTTGGACCAAGGGAAGTCAAATGAGGAGAAGCAGCTTCTTGCCAAGAACACTGCCAGCCCTGGGGTTGATTGCTGGGTGGCCTCATTGGGAATTTTGGCTTTACTGCCCCTTTTATACGGAGGGTCTCTGTGAAATATTCAACCCTGAGTAGGCCCGGGATGAGTAAGTGAGCAAGTAAAAGGCCATACCAACAGAAATTGCATCCAAACAGCAAGGACAGTTGTCATTTAGTGATAAGCACTGCTCAGCCACTTTACATACATGATCTACTTTTGTCCTCACCAAATGTAGAGGATGTGGGGCTTTTTGACCCCATAACCTATGTAAGAAAACTGACTCTTGGAGAGGACAAGGAGCTTGCCAATGCCTCGCCGTTTGTAAACCCAGATCTTTCTGACTCTAGAGTCCCTGGGTGCTGGGTCTGAGAGAGCAAACTGTAACCTTCCTATAAGCCCATTAAAATGTTAGTAAAGGACTCTTTATAAAAGAAGAAGTTCATGGGGCTAGCAGGTGTTGTGCTGCTTAAGGTGCTGGTCTCTCACTTGACTGACTGTGATTCAAGCCCTGGACGTGGTGGCTTGCTTTCTCATTTTCTCTCTCTCTCTCTCTCTCTCTCTCTCTCTCTCTCTCGCTCTCTCTCTCTCTCTCTCTCGCTCTCTCTCTCTCTCTCTCTCCTCTCTCTCTGTCTCTCTCTGGTGAGCATACATACCCTGTAGTAAATTAAAATATAAATAAACAAATAAAATAAAATTACAAATTATTTTAAAAAAATAGGAAGAGAGGGGCATCATCCCCTCTGGGGGGTAATTTCTCACTTTCTGTCTCTCTGTCTGTCTGGCGAGTGCACGCACCCTATAGCAAAAACCGCTTAAAAAAAAAAAAAGAAAGAGGGAACCAGCAGTTAACATAATGGCTATGTCGCTGGACTCCCACATAGTCGACCGTGGTTCGCGTCCCGGACCTGGTGGCTTAGAACTCACGCTGGGCGCGTGTGCATGCGTGCCCAAGATCCAGAGAGGAGAGTGGAGAAGGGATTGCGGCGTGACCATCCCACCTGGGGGGTGATTTCTCACTTTCTGTCTCTATGTCTCTGTCTGTCTGGCGAGCGCATGCGCCCTATAGCAGAAACCTCTCCAAAAAAAAAAAAAGGGGGTGGGGGGGCATAAGTGAGCCCATTTCTGGAAGCTGGCAAGAGGATGGAGAAGCACTACCTACCTAATGAAGCAGGGAGAGGAGGCCTCAGCCCAGCCTGAGGTGGCACACAGAGGAGGAAATTCCTTGGCTCTGAGACCCTGTGAGGCTCTGGAACTGAAAAACCAGGTGTGACAAGGACAAGAGTAAGAAATGGAGCCAGAGAAGGGATGGTTCAAAGTTTATTGCAGAAGGAGCAGAAAAAGAGTTAATCCAGTAACTTTTGTGCTAGATTAGTATTAGATGCCCTCAGGCTAAAGTCAAAAAGTACTTCAGTACTGAATAAATTTCTTAATGGATATACAAGTTAGCAATTCTGAAAAAATTCTCTGTGTTCTGGGATTGAGCAAATCAGCAAATGTATTGTGCATAGTGAGAGTCAAGTTTCTTACTGTCTAAGGAGGGAGTTACAAATATCAAAAGGAGGGAACATAGAATAAACCACACAGTGTTATATTAGATGTATATGTATTGTCATAAATTAGATAGACAGCTACAGATGTATATGGGCATGTATATGTAAACACACATGCATGCTGTGGCTTATTTGTGTCTTCCCACAATTCATGTGTTGAAACTTGGCCATGATGTGAGTTCCATGAGAACAGGTATTTCTGTCTGCTTTGTTCTTCACTCTTTTCTCAGTACTCAGTACATGGTCATGATAGGACTGCAATAAATATAAACTGAATGGATGAGTGAGCAGAAAAAAATGGCCATGAAGAAAACAGAGTAGGGAACCAGCAGTTAGCGTAATGGCTATGTCGCTGGACTCCCACGTAGTCGACCGCGGTTCGTGTCCCGGACCCGGTGGCTTAAAACTCACGCCGGGCGCATGTGCGTGCGTGCCCAAGATCCCGAGAGGAGAATGGAGGAGAAGGGATTGCGGCGTGACCATCCCCCCTGGGGGGTGATTTCTCGCTTTCTGTCTCTATGTCTCTCTCTCTCTGTCTGGCGAGCGCATGCGCCCTACAGTGAAAATCTCTTCAAAAAAAAAAAAGAAAAGAAAACAGAGTAATCCAGGAAAGAGGAAAATTTTAAAAAATTCTAACTTGTATTCACAGAAAGATTCAAAAGATGTTGCAATGTAATGAAAAAGAATAAGAGAGCAACAAAGGGGTCTTAGAAATAAAAATATTGTCCAAATTAAATTTTAAATGTGAAATGTGGGAAGTTCTACTTCCATAAAGCAGAACAAACAGATTAAGAGATAGAAAATATAGGGGAGAAAAGTCAGAGGCATAAACAACCAAACAAGGTGATTCTAAACAATAGAAAGTCAAACAAAAATCAACAGAACAGGTAGAGGGAAGGTCATTATCAAAGAAAAAATGGAAATTTTCCCAGGGACTAAGGACACCGGTTTATGAACTAAATGAATTTAAGAGATGTCTAGCACACAAAAATGAAAAAAAAGAAAAAAAAACCCTTGGATATAGTTAAATTTAGACCATCAAAAATACAGAGAAGAAACTCTTCGTGTTTTGGGATTGAAAACCAACTAATTTGAGTTAGTCCCCACAATGTCTATCACTCTGTAAAATTGAGAGATCAGTCTATAGCATTTAGAGTTATGGTAGTAATATTCCAAAGAGAGTTTAAGAGGGGTCCTGGGGATATTTCTAAAATTCACAAAATATTTGTATTATTTAGAGTTATAGTAGTAACCATCAAAACCATAGCCAGAGAGATCCCCTCTAGCAACAAAACTTTGGGTAGGAAAGTAGGACTTTTTCTTTTCAGGCTTTCTCTTCTGTCTGGTTCTTTTAAAAAGTCACATGGAGGAGCCAGCAGATGGTGCAGTGATTAAAATCCCACTGGGCATGTGTATATCCATGCCCAAAAATTCTGAGAGGAGAATGGAGGAGAAGGGATTGTGATGTGGCCGTTCCCCCAAGAGGTGATTTTTAACTTTCCCTCTCTCTCTGTCTCTCCTATGAGTGCATGTGCCCTACTGGGGGGGGAGGGGAGGGTGACAGCTTAAAAAAATCATTAAATTAAATTATTTTTAAAATTAAAAAAATTTAAAGTTCCAAGGTGCATTTTCCATTACAAGTAGACCCTCAGGTGCATTGGGGGCAAGAAAGTGAGAGAGAATAGGTCCTGGCATCCTGGCTGGAACGACTACAGATCTGTCATAGCAAATACCTCTAAGCTGCAAAACTATTTGACCTCTGCAGTCTTCTATTCATTCCATGACATGCACTGTGCACATACCAGGCCACGTGATAAATTAGGTGGCACTTTTCAGAAGCTCTGAATGGGACAGGCACTAAGAGATGTCATAGAAGAGTGAGGAAAGGATTTAACATTTACCAAGTTCCTACTTTAAGCCTAGAACTGTGCTAGGTGACCAGTATTTACAATATATACTGACCTAGTGTTGTAGCTTTTACAATTCCTAGTATATATCCTAAGAGACTGAGGTTAAGAGAAGTTAAGTAATTTGTCCAGGGTTGCAAAGGTAGAAGGTAGCTGTACTGAAATCCAAGTTTGCCTAACTGCAAAATCAGTACTCTTTCCACAGGATCACTCTGCCAGGAAATTGAGAGTATTAGAGCTGGTTAGAACCATTGAATTTAGACTAAGAAGACCACAGAGGTCAAACAGTTTTGCAGCTTAGAAGTATTTGCTGTGGCAGACCTTCCTAACATTTTAGGAGTCCTGTAACTTTGAGAATTTGATAAGAGCTATTGACTCTCTCCCTTGAAAGAGATACACATGCCCATGTGACTTGGCAAGAATTTTCATGGCATTTAAAGACCTCCTGAAGCTCATCCACTGACCTCTACCTCAAAGTCTACTCTGCAGCATCCTCTATATTAATTACTCATTCCCTTCTTGGATTCCTTGAGGGAGAGAGCACATTACTTTACGTGGCAATTCATTCCACCAACTGAAAGTTCTAATGTCACTTTCCCTCCTTTAATTCCCCCTTTAGAAATGTAGAATCAACTCCCCTCACCCCCTGGCAACCTTTTAAATATCTGAAGACAGTGACTCTGGCATGTCCAAGACTCCAACTGAGTCCAAAACCACGTTTGTTTAAACTCTTGTCCCACTCTGGTATCCCTCCACTGAACACCACACACTCTGCCCAAGTCCCCCTCAAAATGCAGTGCCCAGAATAGCACAGGGGACTGCTGGCATCATCTGACCAACAGCCTCCTTATTTAGAGGATTCTGAGCTCCTCAATTGTGTTGGCTCTTGTAACAGCCATGTCATTACTTGGCTCATAGAAAATCCATGGTCCACTGAGACCTCCAGATCTTTATCACAGAGGTTGAGCTATCATTACTTTGCCTTCCCAAGTGACACTGTGCCTCAGTCTGTTCTTCAAACACAGAATTTCTATGCTGGTGCCGTGACACAATCGATTGTTTATTTCCCCAAAGGAAGAGTCAAACCTTTCTCAGATTTTCCCTTCTGGCTCCACATAGTTTTAATGTTGGATGGAAGAGGGACAGAGAGAAGCAGAAATTTATTTTTGAGGTTTGCAAGTTGACATTTTACCATTAGACAAATGCTAACAAAAGCTCAATTTCACTAATCCTGAAAGGAACTTGCTCTCCAGAGGCCCTGGTCTTGCTGGTTCAATGCTTGCACCACGAGGCCTTCTTCCACTGCCGAGTTTGGTATTTTTTCTTTGAAAAAGTCTTTGAAGTTGCAAAGAGCACATATCACTTTTATAGAGCAAACCCTAAGGAAGTTTTATAAGCAGCTTTGTTCAAGTGAAAGCTAACTGAATTAAATAGAAGAGTTGCTTTTCATAACAATAAAAGAAGAAATAGGAGGAGGAGTGGGGGAGGGTGCATTTGTCCCTCCTCATTGCCTGGCTGTGGAAGCCTGATCCACTCCAGGGCTTAATTTTCAGACATAGATTCTTTTCTACCAAAACACACTCCCAAGATAGTCTTATCTAAGTTCATGATTTGGAACATCTATACTCTGAAGACACTCAAATGTTTATGTCCAGTCTGGACCTCTCTGCCAAACTCCAAAGTCAGACAACTGAGCGTGCCTACTCAACAGCTCTCTTCAGTGTCCCAGAGACATCTCCAGCCTGACATGTCCAGCCCTCGTCACCTGCTCGTCCCTTAGTCTTCTCTGTCTAAGTAAGTCCATCCTTCAAGTTGCTCAAACACTGAATGTAAGAGTCATACTTTGCCCACACACCCCACAGGTAGTCCATCAGAAATCCTGTTGTTTCTACCTTCAAAATGTGTCCAGAATCAGACCACATCTTACCCTGTACCACCACTACTGGGGCTAAGCCATCATAACGTCTTGCTGTGCCATCAACACAGTCACTTGTTAAGTGCTCCTCTGTTCCCACAAAGCAGACAGAGTGATTTTTTTTTTCAATTTTGAGTTATATTGTGTCTCTCCTCTGCTCATAATACTACAATCGTGTCCCATGTCTCTCAAGCACAAAAAATCATCCTTTCCACAGCCCAAGAGATGCTACACAATCTGATGCTGATTTCTTGAATCCTGTCTCCAGACTTTCTGGCCTGCTCATAATTCCTCCAACTTCATTTTCACTCAAGAGACCCTGCATTTACTGTTTCTCTGCCTGGAAGTATCTTCCTTCAGTTATCCTCTGCTGTTGTCACTCCCTCTAGGCTCTTGGGCCCTCACAGGGCCATCCAGTCATCCATGACCAGCATCCTCTACCCTATGTCTCTGTGTCCTCTTTTGTTCCTTTGTAGCACTCACTACTATTGGTTATATACTCTGTTTTCTACATCTTGCATCAAGAATGGAAAGCAGGAACTTTATTTTGACTGCTGTTGTACTTCTTGTGCCTGCAACAGTGCCTGGCATATAGCTGAGCACTCAATAACTATTTCTTGACTGACTGAATCAATTCATTAACTTACTGAGTATCTACTAAGTGCTATTATGACTCACACTTTACAGTTGAATTAACTGAGGATCAAGTGTCTTTTCTTTTTTCTAGTCTATTTATTCTATGAGTAATAGAGTCAGAAACAGGGTCCTTATGCCAGAATTTCCCCCAGCCCCAGCCAGCTCAGATCATGAGCACATGCATGCCCAAGGAGGCCTGATGCTAACTGGTAACCTTCATAGGTGCACCTGCCTTGCAGAGCATTGTGGTTTACTGCCACACAATCATCTGGCCATGTCCGAAGATCTTAAGGGTGGTATAAGCCAAGATTTAAATCTAGATCTAAGAATGATAACAGTGTTAGATCTGGATAGCAGCATAGTGGCCCCACATCAGAATGTGGGCTTGGGTATGTCAGGTATCCCCTCCCACTCAGATGGCCTGAAGGTTGACCTCTCAAAGGCAGTCAGCGTCCTTCTTCTATCTGACAGACAAGCTCTTGTATGGCTTATGGGGTCATGATCTCCTCTGGTCTCAGCTTGTGAGAACATCTTCAGGCTGCTGCTTAGCCTCAGGTCAGACTCCTCAGACTCCAAGACTGCTCCAGGTCTTCAGTAGATGACACTAAATCTACCTCTCCAGACAATCCATAGCTGTGACCTGCCTAATGTAGGGGCGTCCCTGACAACCCAGGGTGCTCTACCCTGAGCAATTAGCCTCTGTCATTGAATCTGAATGCAAATTTTATACATGCTTAAGTTATTTGAGTTTAATTTCTCTAAAATTTAATCCGTATAAAATTTCACCATGAAATTGGAATATTTGAGGAACTCTCCCCCAAAAGTAAAGAGACTGCACATATATGGAACACCCACGAGTACCTGCCTCATGCACACATTGCTTCCTCATTATTTTCCTAACATTCATTCATGTAGATATTCATCTACTTCACTACATTTTTTGGTGTCCAGGCCTTGGGCTGGGTACTAGGGATGGGAGGCGAGTCAGACACACTCCCTGCCTCAAAAATGTACAACCTAGTGGGGAGAGGGAGACATCATCATCTTCATCAGGTTAATTTCTGTTTACTAACCTATCTCATCCTTGTGTTAACTCTGTAAGATAAGTACTATTTTTTCTTTATTTATCTAGGCTTTTTTTTTTCTAGAAGGCACACGTACTCACCAGAAAGAGGCAGAGAGAGAGGAAAAGTGAGAAAGCACCCCCATGGGGCAGGGTCATGCTACAATCCCTTCTCTTCCATCTCCTCCTCCTCTTGGGATTTTGGGCATGCATGCACACGCATCTGGTGTGCTTTTCATTCCATCATATCCAGGACTTGAACTACACTGTCAGCCATATGGGATATAGCCAACTGAACCACCATGCCACAAAGCTGGCCAAATAAGTACTATTCTTATCTCCATTTTACAGACAAGGAAACTGAGGCTCCAGAGTTACTTGACTTACTCAAGGCCACATAAGTGACAAGTTAAGATTTGCATACAGGCAGTCTAGCTCCAGAATCTACACTCTCTTTCATTCTGTGGAGAATAATTCATCGATGCTGACATGCAGCTATAGGCACAAAGACTTTCAGAGCCACATTGGTTGGAGTTCAATGACAGAGTCATAAATAGAGAAGAAAACCAGCCAACCAGAGTTTCAGCTTCTGAGATTCACCTTCTGAAAAAACCTCTGTTCCAAAGTGCTAAGGATGGACACCTTGGGCATGTAATGAAGTTCAAGAGGAAGGCAGAGAGAAGAGCAGAGGAAGAAAACAAACAGGTATCAAGGACTGACTTGGAATCCACACAGGGCACATTTTCTCAAAACATACTCCAAAAAACATTTGATCTGCCTCTTCCCATTAAGAGAATGAAACTCAAAAAATGAAATACCATGTTTAAGAGCATGCAGTAGCTATGGCAGAACTCAGTCTGCCTATCCAGATCTCCCCTCTTCCATTCAACTCAGTTGCTGAAGCAGAGTTCCATTTCTCTCAAAGAAATTCACTTTTGAAAGGTATCTGATCAAGTCAATGCAATCTAAAGCCAAGTTCATAAAAAGAGATTGTTTTTAAAGAGATGTTTGCCTTAGGGCATGTGTACGCACTGGGGGAGAAAGAGAGAGAGAGACAGTGAGAGGGAAAGGGAGGAATCACCCACACACACACACACACACACACACACACACAGCATGATTTCACGCTGATTATCTGCTAAGTGCTATTATAAGTCTGCAATGCAATTGGCCATGTGGTAGTCCAGTGAAATAATCGCTATGCCATCTGCTAGCCCCTCATAAAAAGAGTTTAACAAAATCAACTGATGAGGGTGGAGGAAGATCAGGAATATAACCTCTGTAGTTCAGTGTTCTGATAGCAGTTTACCTGGCTGGTTTACTCCATTCACTCACTAAAACCATCCAAAATGTGTGGTTTGGAAAAAGGTTTTTTGATCTAATGTTCCCGGGCCACATGAGGGTATTAACAACTAGGGCCATATTTTCTCTCCTTCCCTTCCTTAGGATCTTGGGCCCTGGGCTGCCATTTACCTGTCTTTCACATCATTCAGGGTACAATGTCCCACAGCCTCAGTACCTCTTTTATTTCAACAATGACAAAAATTGCACAGATATCTCAGCACATCCTCCAAACACAGAGAAATGTCTATGCTTCAGAATTCATAAATGTCTTATCCAAACCATTTGTTTTTGTAACCTTGAACTTCCACATTTAAAATAAACCATGCACAGACAAAAGTATCCACTTTGGATCTGAGCCTCCATTTGTGATCTTCTTCCCTTCTTCTAGATTAAAGCAAAAGACATTTTCTTAAAACAGCTAAGCTTCTCATCTTCCCAGAAATGACCTAAGATCCCTTGAAAGGCAGTATATGGCAGGGGAAGAGGGTACTAAATTAGGAACTGAGTCCTCTGTCTTGAGTTGCCATCTCAAGGGTGACCAACAGTGGAACTATGAGAATGTAAATTGTGAGGCTCTTGATAAATGCTGGCAATTTTTTTTTTTTAATTGCAAGAGGGTATGTGTACTTGGCAGAGAGAGAGAGAGACAGAGGGAGAGGAAGACAGCACTCCCTAATGGGGCATGGTCATGCCACAATTCCTTCTCCTCTATTACTCCATCCCATTAGGACTTGGGACACTCTTCCACTTGCACCTCGTGTGTTTTTCAAGCTGTCAGGGCTGGGACTTGAACTACAGTTAGTCACGTGGGGTCCAGCTTTCTGTGCATGACATTTAATTGTTATATTATGAGGCCAGTCCCTTCTTTTCTGAATGCTAAAAGTCTCTCGAGAATGAAAATTTTAAGACAGGACCCTGGGACAGGGCCTGAGTAGAGTTGGTTACCTCCTAGGAGGGCACAGTCTTTGGTAGCCACCTTGGCTCTGCATGTAAGCTGTCATCCTGGCCCCCAGACTGTTACTAGTGCTTGTGCTATGAGTGTGGACATGGGGAGCTGGAGTAGGGATTCTTGTTGTTCGAAATGTGGTGTGAACCAGAGGGGCTATGAGAAAAGATTGTTTCTGCTATTAAGTAAGACACAGCACAGACTACAAGAAGTGAAGTGAATTCGCCAATGCCCAGAACTAGACTTAAAACCAGGTTGTAGCCGAGCTCCAAAAACATCAGAGAACACAGAGAAAAACAGGAGTGGATTTCAGAGGGACTTCCCAGGGAGAGAGAGTGGTGATCTATAGGGTCATTGGAGAAAGGCAGGAAAGGAAGTGTTTTACTCTTCCAAAAGTCTAAAGACTCACCACCATCCTTAAGGATCTTGGTACAAGCTGTAGATAATGGCCTTTGGCCAGGGCAGAGCCCAAAAGCCACAGTTTAATACCCATAGCTCAGTACTCATTCCTTCAATTCACAAGTACTTTTCTCTACTTTCTCCTAACTAGTCTCCTTGCCTCTTGTTGCTGTCCCATTGAATTCCGCCATAGCAGCCAGAGAGACACTTCCAAAGTGCTACTATCTTGTTTCCACCCTCTGCCAAATACCAGTAGCTGGAAGGACTTGACCCCTTGCATTTCCTTTTTTCTCGTCTTTGTCTGTTTTCTTAAATACTCCCCTGCTGCTGCAGTACTAGGAGTCTTCTGCAAAGGGTAAAAGGACCCCTACTCTTAATGTCCACATCCTGGAAATCAAAACTTAAAGCTGACCCATTCTAGCTCTAAAGTCTAGGCTGTTCACTTCCCTGCCAAGAATGGCCACCTTCCCCGCTTTCAGTCCATCTCTGGCTGCACCTCCCTCTTCTGCACCAGGATCTTCCAACTCTGCTAGAAAAGAAGGCAAGAGAGCAGAGCTCCAGAAGCAGACCCTGTATCAAGTTCATGGTACAATTATAACTTAATTCACAAAAAGAGATCCCCATTTCTAGAAGAAGCAAACCTATTCATCGAAGAACTACTTGAGGACTTTAAAACCCTGAAAGTACTCCAAGTGCTAGCCAGCCCTTCCTTTACACATCCAGACAGTTCAAAATCTTAAGTGGCCCAATACTTGACAGTTAAAAAGTAAGTGATTACCATTTCATCTGAACAAATGGCATCCTAACCTTTAGTTTGGTGAGAGATTTCTTTACTAAGTTATCAATGTACTGAAAAGAAAAACCTCCCAATGAGCTAAAATTCATATCACATTTGGGTTTGCATTTGATAAATTCGTTGTATAAAGAAAAACGGGATTACAGGACATTGGAATCCCACCACCACCACCACCACCAATTAGTCTGTCAAGGTTGGGCTAGAGCTCCCAAAGTAAAGAGTATTTCTGAACATACGGTCACCTAAGATGGATACTTTAAATAACTGTTCCTAGATTCTGCTCCAGATTGGTGGGAGGAAAAGGAGAGTATGTTATCCTGGCATTTCTACCAAATTGTCTATGAAGTTTGAGAACCACTGTCCTAATTAGTGAAAAGCAAAAAATAAATAAAGATAAAAATATTCTGAGTTTAGGTGAAATGAAAGTGTTGGAATCCTCCAAATGCCTATAACTTCTCTCAAAAAATATTCCAGGCAATTACTTGCGAAAGACAGCTAGTATGTTTTAAACAGGAAACAAAAATGAGAACACTTAATTCCTCAAAACGTAAGAATAATTTATCCCAGGGAGGAGATGATTTGCCATTGGTGTGAAAGTGAGGGGAGTACTATAAAGACAGGTGTGTTCAGGTCTGGCAGGTGTTCTCTCTGGTTGGCAGCCATAGAAACAGACTGGGGCTGGGGAGGAACTACAACCAGCCATCACACAGGCCAGGAGGCAGAGCGACAGTTGAGTTGAGAGCACACGTCCTCCTCCACACGGCTCATGCTTCATCGGATGCTAACCACACCTCGCCAGCAGGGGATGGCTCCCGCAGAGCTTAAGCCAGTCATGGATCCCATTCCTCTTTCTACCGGTTTAAGTGTATAACCAAACCTGGCCAATGGGATGGGAAGGCAGTGTCTACTAGTGGCTTCTGGGAAATATGTCCTTCCTACAAAGGACGGGATATGGAAAGAGACATTTTTTTTTTTTTTTTGCTCTCTACACTGGGGAGTCTAGCTATAAATGTCTCAAAAAATATTCCAGGCAATTACTTGCGAAAGACAGCTAGTATGTTTTAAACAGGAAACAAAAATGAGAACACTTAATTCCTCAAAACGTAAGAATAATTTATCCCAGGGAGGAGATGATTTGCCATTGGTGTGAAAGTGAGGGGAGTACTATAAAGACAGGTGTGTTCAGGTCTGGCAGGTGTTCTCTCTGGTTGGCAGCCATAGAAACAGACTGGGGCTGGGGAGGAACTACAACCAGCCATCACACAGGCCAGGAGGCAGAGCGACAGTTGAGTTGAGAGCACACGTCCTCCTCCACACGGCTCATGCTTCATCGGATGCTAACCACACCTCGCCAGCAGGGGATGGCTCCCGCAGAGCTTAAGCCAGTCATGGATCCCATTCCTCTTTCTACCGGTTTAAGTGTATAACCAAACCTGGCCAATGGGATGGGAAGGCAGTGTCTACTAGTGGCTTCTGGGAAATATGTCCTTCCTACAAAGGACGGGATATGGAAAGAGACATTTTTTTTTTTTTTTGCTCTCTACACTGTGGAGTCTAGCTATGAATGACACAAGGAACTCCAGCAGCCATCTTGCTACCAGCCCAGGACTGGGTCTGGACTAGAACTGGTAGGCATGGCTAGGAGCAACCTGAATCTGAGTTTCTAATTTCGTGAGATAATAATTGTCTTTATCATTTAGGCTCACTTTGAATTGGGTACCTGTTAATTCAAAGCATCCTAATTGCTAGGAAGAACTTCTTAAAACTCTAATTGTGTGTGATAAATGTGAAATCAGAGAGAAAAAAATGTTGTTATTGTAAGAACTGGCACTAGAATTTCTTTTAGGGGGAGAACAGCCTTGTTGGGAAAGGCTGTTAGGGTAGAAAGTGGGGCTTCAAAGACCTGAATGTCAGCCAGAAAAGAGGTATCTGATGGGGGCCTGTTCTGCATTGCCAAGGAGGAAGGAGACTTCTGAACGCTTTGGAGGAAGACACGAAAGAAATAGGAAGATATCAATAAGGAGGCTTTAGGGTGTGTGGAGTGACCCTTCTGCCTCTGCTAAGTTCACAAATACAGTGAGTGAATTTTTTTGTGGACACCAGTAAAGAGGTGAACTGTGTACTCAGGCATGGGGCATTTGAGTCAGAGATGGCTTACATGGTGAAAGAGCCAGAAGCAGAAGCACCAGGAGGATTCACAGTAGAATTGAGGGATGAGGAGTACTTTGGGCTTCCCTGGACTGTGGAATGTGGGCCTGGGAGCAATCTTTTTTGGAGCGCCGATACTAAGGAGATCATTGCTGAAAACCAGATTTTAAGGGCAAGCTTGTATTCCTCTTTAAGAAGGCCAAAGGCTTGATCAGAGTCTCACTAAACTACAGCTAATCAGTAGAGATGCAAAAATCCCACAGAGCATGAAGGGAAAAAAAAAAGTAAAACTGAATCCAATGCTCAACATTTGAACAGTGGAGTATCCCCAAGAGGTAAAGTAGCTGGAGCTACAAACCAGGTATAGGAGGGCTGTTTGTGCAGAACCAGCAATTAAGTTGGTAAGCACAGAGGAGTGTGGGCCTGGTGGCTGGCTCTGGGAAAAGAGTGGCTCCCTGTCCTCTTACCTAGGCCTGACCAGCCAGAAATGCACTATCTGCTTAGACCTTGCATCTGGGATGTTACAAGGGGTCTTTTGAGGTCGTCCAAATCTGCTCCCCACTCCCTATTCCTGCTATTTCATGCGATGAGCAATAGAATAGTTAAAAGAGACCCAAGAAGCATCTCTAGGCATGTCAGAGAACCCCAAAAGGCACAGGAGCAGCTGGTATTTTCACATATTTTTTATTATACAATAAAACTAAATCCTGGACCTTAGAAAACATGAGAGACTTTGGGGAAGTAGCTCTGGCTAGAGAGATCAGGCTAGAGGATGGAATTTGTGATTCTTGGCCTCTAACACCTGAATAAGGGCAAACCTGGAAGTCATAAGCAGGGCATGCATGCACATGCACCCAGAGTGTTTTTCAACCCACCAGGGATGGGATTTGGCTGATCTGGCCAGAGGCCCGCACATGGAGCAGAATGCAAAAAAATGCCAGGGCAAGACCAAATGACTAGGCAGGGCCCGTAACAGAACTCCTGGCTCCAGACGTTCCACCTGGGACATCCGATGTTGCCTATGTGGGCTTTCCTGTCCTCTTTGGCCCCACCAGAAATGCCCCACCAACTGGCTTTGGAGTCACACTGCAGAGGGATATCACACAGTTGTTTACCACTTGGTCATTGTATATGCCAGCCAGTCCTCTGGGTCCTCTAATATTGGGTCACACCCTCCAGCACCTGCCCAGCTTGGAATGGGATAGGGAGGTGAGCAATCTCGTTCCCTATCCCATCCCACTTATTGTCTTCAAAGTAACCATTTATCCACTCTGTGTGAAACCCACACCCACTGTCACGGTTTATTTCATCTCTCTTGTGAACTATTACTGCAGTCTCTGGTCTGACTTCTCTGTCTTCAGGCTCTGCCACACTAATTCATTGCACAGAAAACCTCCTAGGTCTTTATTTATTTACCTAGTTAGTTAGTTAGTTAGTTAGTTAATTTTACAGAGTCTTGCTTGCCTGCTCAGGCTTGTGACAGACTCATGATCTTCTTGCCTCAGCCTCCCAAGTAGTTGGGACTACAATTGTATGCCATTACATTCAACATTCAATCTTTTTTTTTTTTTTTGAGAGGTTTTTGTGATAGGGCACGTGCGCTCGGCAGACAGAGAGAGAGAGAGAGAGAGAGACAGAGAGACAGAAAGCGAGAAATCACCCCCCAGGGGGGATGGCTACGCCACAATCCCTTCTCCTCCATTCTTCTCGTGGGATCTTGGGCATGCATGCACACGCGCCCGGCCTGAGTTTTAAGTCACCAGGTCCAGTACGCGAACTGCGGTCAACTATGCGGGAGTCCAGCAACATAGCCATTACGCTAATGGTCCCTCAACATTCAATCTTAAAGCATAATTTTGAGCAAATTGTCAACTTGGCCAAATCTCTTCAATGTCATCCTCATTACTTATAAATAAAATCTACATCCCTCCAAGAGACATCCAAGTTCCTAAATATCCATGTATAACTTTACTGTCTAATTTCATCTCCAACCATATCCCGATACAAATCTAAACCCATACTCAAGCTACACCTAAATTCCTATTCTTCTGTAATGCCTTGAATGTTACAACCTTCCTATCTTTTCTCAGTTTGTTCTCTATGCTCCTCTCTCTTCTGTACTCTTTGAAATCCTATGCATTCTTCACAATTCAAGGCAAATGCTTTCTCTTCTATGCAGCCTTCCTGATGCCTTAGTTGGAAGTAACTCCTTTGTTTGTCTCTCTGTACTTACCATGCTTGTCACTTTCTGCTTAAACTTCAGTGAATTTTTAGTTGCTAGCATGATATGGATATTTAATCATTAGTTGCTGAATCTGACTGAACTAGAAGATGAAATTAGAAAAGAAATTCTGAGGTACTTAATAGAAGACAGAGAATAAAGAGTTGACTCTGTATCCTTCATAGAACCAACACACTCTCAAGGCTGAGAGGAAACTCACAGGTCACAGGCTTGGCCACACCGCAAGGACTCACTACTAATACCTGCTGTCTTCAGCCTCACAAATCCTGCTGCAATGTTCAGAGAAAGACCCTTGACCTGGTGAGAGGTAGACACAATCAATGTCCAAAATATGGGTCACCTGGTGCTGAGATGCTGAAATGCTGATGACAGAAGAGGACACCCCAGACACTACAGCTCCCCATCCAGGCTCCTCACTTTCAGAGCAGAGCCTTCCTGAATCTTGTTCCCTTGGAGGAGGCATGGAGACTCAGCCATGACATTACGTTCCAGCTAATGTTATAGGGATGGGTTGGATGTCCAGAAGTCTTAGAGGTCATGAAAGTGTTTCTGTCCCAATCTGTACGCTTTCCAGAGTCCCCTTTACCTTCCACATCCCCACTTCCTTTCCCAGATGCTGGGCCCTGCTTATATTTCTACCTTCATGGGAACCTAGTTCTATAGAACAGGGAGGGATGTAGAGGCCTCTGAATGCTACAATCCCCTCCACATCTCGAAGAAATAATTCCCAGTGATGATGGAATTTTCTATGAGGCATAAAGTGCTCTTTTAGTCACTTAGATTAGAGGTAGTTAAAAAGTGAGAAGTGGGTATGGAACCAGAAGATGGTGTAATGGCTATGTCATTGGATTCCCACGTAGTTGACTGTGGTTCGAGTCCTGGACCTGGTGGCTTAAACTCATGCCAGGTGCGTGTGTGTACACATGTGTGCCCAAGATCCCAAGAGGAGAATGGAGAAGAAAGAATTGCATCATGGCCATCTCCCCAGGGGATGATTTCTCACTTTCTGTCTTTCTGTCTCTATCTTTCTGGTGAGCACACATGCCCTATAGCAAAAACCTCCCGCCCTCCCCCCCCAAAAAAAAGAATAAAAAAATGAGTAGTTGATAGACAGAGTCAGGATCTGGCCCTAGTACCAGGCCCTAGGGATCCAGCATGGAAATCCAGCTCAGGTGGAACCCATATGACTCTTAGGAGCCACTACTTATGCCACTACTGCCACCACTAGGGGGTGGTGGTGAACATAACCTTTACAGGATTTGGCTTCTACACATGAACCTAGAGGCTTCTGGGGCCATCCACTGACCAGCCACTGTCAGTGTGTGACTGATACAGCAGGTATCTCAAATAAAAAGTAACTTACTGTATAAGGTTGAATGGTTACCATTTAATTCCACCAAATCCAATCAATAGGCCCAGCCTACGTGACATAGTTCTTAGAGTACCAGACTACAGTGCTGGAAGTCATATGGCCGACCAGGGCTTTAGATCCCCAAGCTGTCCTGAAAATACACAGGTGTGCATGTGGGCACCCAAGATCCTGAGGAGCTAGCTTCAGGGCTGGGGAAGGGGAGCTGTGGCATAACACGATCCTGTCATCAGGGCCAGGTGGTGGCACAGTGGCACATACCCGGATCCACATAGGAAAGTCCTGGGTTTGCAGGATGTATGCATGCTCATGATCTGGGCTAGCTGAGGCTAGGGGTGGGTTGGGGGTGCTTTCCTCTCTCAAGAAATAAAGTAAACTTCATTAAAAAGCCTGTCAAGTGTGCTTATTTCTCTCTCTGCTGCTCTCTCTCTCCTGCATGTGTGTGTGCATGTTTCATGCATAAAAAGAAATTTAAATCCCATCACTAAGCAGAGCTTTATTGAAACTCCTGATGAATAGTGACAACTTCTTATTACAAGTTATATTCTGTTCCCACTAAACTCAGTCTGAAGTCGAAGCTCTAACCCTCATCCCCAGTACTTCACAATAAGACTTTATTTGGAAATAGAGTTGTTGCAGACATAATTAATTCAGATGAGGTCGTTAGGGTGAACCCTTATCCAATATGATGGTGTCCTTATAAAAAAAGGAAATTTGGACACACAGAGAGAGCATTGTGTGAAGAAACTTCAGGCAGAATGCAGCTGTCTGCAAACCAAGGAGGAGGCCTAGAATAGATCCTCCCCTCTCCCCACCAGCCCGCAGAAGAAACCAGTGAGTGCTGGGAACACCTTGATCTTGGAATTCTAGCCTCCAGAACTGTGAAAAAAATCCATTTCTGTTATTTAAGCCACCCAATTTGTTATGACAGCCCTAGCAAGCTAATATATTTTAAAATTCTCACAATAAATCATGCCTATTTATTCCAGTTATCCTCATAGCAACTCAATGAGTTAAGTACTTTTATTTATCCTTATTTTCCAAATAATGACTCTAAGGTGCTATAAGATTTAGAAACTTGCCCAAGGAATTAAGGAGCTGAGTCATTATTTGAATGCCACCATTTGATTCCAATGTCCCTGTTCCTTTCTCTATGTCACCCAATGCTGCCTCAGCCAGAAGGCGGGGGCGGGGGGGTTTCCTTATAAACATCACTGTCGTGTGCCCTGGGCTTGAATGAGCTATGCTGGTAGTTGTACTCCTGTGTAGACACCCTCACTTCACTGTTGTTCTCAACAAAGGGTTTCTTGCTTATACCACTCAGGACAGACAGCACTTAGCAACTCCTAGATGGACACACAGTAGCTAGGGTGGTCTACAGACCAGTAAAGGGTGGCAGTTGAAGTGAGGTCCAGCTGACAGTAGGAGGCAAGAAGGTGAGCAGGAAACAGAGGGGCAGTAATGTGGAGTGGGGCCTGGGGGGGGGCGGGTAAATGCGAGGCAATGGGGTCAGAGATGTAGAATCTGGGACCCACACAGAGACCAGGGAAGCTACAACGCAAGGTCAGGATGACCTTGGGACTGACTAGAAGGTGGAGGTGGGGAAAGGCCACAAGAGTCACTTAGGAAAGATGCTGCTTCAAAGTCAGAAGCAACTGGTTTCTGGGGCAGATTCCTATGGGTCTGACTCTGGAAGGAATAAGGTAGACATAGAAGAGGCCTCTTGTCTAATGGCCAGAGAAGTAACCATCCTGGATCCTGGTACAAATGAAGCAAAGGGGGTAAATCCTGTGCAAGGCAGCTCCCCCAGCTGCATGCACAGAGCCAGTCTAGGCTTTGTTTTTTTGTTGTTGTTGTTGTTTTTTTTAAGAATTATCTATTTTATTTTAATTTTACTTATTATCTTCCCCCCCCTTTTTTTAAACTATGCTCAGCCACATGGGAGTCCAGTGCCTGAACCACCATGTCACCTACTGGCCCACATTCTAGGCTTTTATCAGGGTTCTTCTGTTCCTGTTATGTCTGGTTAGGTACAAGGGATCATTTAAAAAGTTCATGGAAAATGCACATTGTGAAAAACCTATGCATGGACTACTGATTTTTTTTTTTTTTTTTTGCACCAAAAGAAGCTCATACTTCAACTAATTTTTCCACGACTGTTTTGAAATCCCCTCATACAAGGATCATGAAAGACTTGAACAGCTGCTGGGCAAAATATCTTTCTCATTTCTCTTGTGATCCCAGGTCCTGACTTCCTGCCAGATAGCATACCAACAGGACTAGCAGATGTGCCCCTACCACTTCCTGAGGGTTCCCAGACTCTATCAGCTAGCCCCCATTGCTTTCTCAAGTGTCTGGGGTCTCAGATACGGGCTTATGGGCTCACCGGATGGGATCCAGGCCAGCCTTCAGGAAGCTGAGGGCATGACTTGCTTCCCCTTGGAGGTCCATTCACCCATCTTCCTACCATGCTAGGGTTTTCTCTAGTGTGCATACCTATCTTTGGCGGGGATGGATAAGCACTGTAAATGTTGTTGGTTATATATTCAAATGTACATTGTGGGAAATATTGATAGATTTTCTGGAAAAGGCAAAAACTGAGGATCCCGTTTTAGGTAAACAAAAAAAGCAAATATATTCCAAATATGTTCTATTCCATATCCAGCTTGGATGGATTGGGATGGCTACTTGGAATGCTGTGTTGAGAAGAATTCTGAAGAAGCATCTGAGCTTAGCTAGAGAGAGTTCCATAACCAATCAAAGACATTCGCCAAATGTGCGGGCATGGAGAGTCAGGCATAGATGCCACATTGGCTGATGCTGGCCAACAGTTTTCCTAGTATCTGTGGCCACTGACTGAACGCATTTCCCAACCCCAAAGCTTGTCAGCCCTATTAGGCTGGGAGCTGAAGTGGATACCTGAGCCAGTTCGGCCTGCTTGGCATTGGAATGTAGCCCAGGGACAGGCACATCGCAAACATCCATATTTATGTGTTGGTCTGTTGGATTTTGGGAAGATAGTCTCAATTCTCAGATTCTAGAAATGCACGTTGTTATACTGGGACTGCTTTCCATTTTCCCACAAAGGGAAACACTGTAAGTAGCAGCATAATTCATACAGCCTTTTGAGATAACAACTTAATAAAACAATGTCTCGGGAGTCAAAGAAATGCCTACCCTTCCACTCAGTGACAGCATCTTTGTGATGTTATTCTAAGGAAACACTTGGAAAGATGGGCAATATATTCACTCATGAATTTAGCAAACTTGCTGAAGACATGAGGGCCGTGGGAAGGGTCATTTTGCACAGCACTGGTCTTCTGTCTCACCAGCAATCTCTCCCAGTCCCCATTCTCCCTCCACCCCAGCTGGAGTAAAAAGGGATTGTAGTGTGACCGTACCCCATTGGGAAGAGTGCTTTGTCTCTGTCGGTCCATCTTTCTCTGTCTCTGGAAAGTGCACATGTCCTTTGGCAATTAAAAAAAAGAAAAAAGAAAGAAAACTCTCAGCCTCACTTCCATCCTGTCTACACTCAATTCTTTCTCCTTTTGCCACCACATCTCAAATCAAAGGAAACGAAGAGGATAAGTCAGTCAATAGGTTGTGATTTGTAACCACTATAATGGATCAGAGAAGGCAAGAGAGTTGACTACTGTCCCATATCAGATGATAGTTTCTCTCCTGGGAGAAGAAAGTGCCTAACCAGTTAGTCCTGGTTGTTGGCAGGAGGCCTCGACTCCCTGCTACATGGATCTCTCCACATACTGCTTGCGTGTCTTCCCAGTATGGCAGCTGGAGCTTCCCCCAGAGCTGGTGACCAAAGAAAGATGAAGCCCTATCTTTTACGACCAATCTCAGAAGTCACACATCACCTCCCCCACATTCTATTCATTGGAAGTGAGTCAGTAAGTCTACTCCATGCTCAAGAGGAGGGGGAATGAGGCTTTACTTCTCTAAAGAGAAGAATCAAAAAATTTTGTAGGCATATTTGAAAGCCACCGTAGTAATTACCTATCTAGCCTAATACTAGGTGGTAGAGATGTAGAAATGAGTCATACAAAATCCCTGCCTTCCAGAAACTCAGTTTAACAAAGGAGACTGATATGTTACCCCTCCTGGATTAAAACGAGCTGGGGTTTATCCAGATTCACGGCCTGGTAGTTAAGGCAGCTGGATCCTACATGGCCAATTACGTGAATCAAATTCTGGCTCTGGCAGCTTGAAAAACATACTGGAGTGTGTGCATGCGTGCGTGCATGTGTGTGTGTGTGTGTGCTCCAAATCCTGACAGGATGAAGAAATGGAAAAAAATTGGGATAACCATGCTCCACTAGGGAGTGCTTTCTCTTCTGCCTCTCTCTCTGTCTCTCTCTCTCTCTGACAAGTCCATGTGCCTTCTGGCCAGTTTTTTAAAAATAACAGTTAAAAAATAAATATTTATATATTACATATATGCAATAAGCTGGGATTCACAAAGGAGGAAACATTTTACTGGAGTGGGGCATGAGGCAGAGGAGAGGGTCTCAGCAAGGAGGTAGCATTTGAGGTGGGCCTTGGAGCACATGGAGGAATGAAAGAAAGGGCGCTGGTGCTCACTCACATTCCACCCTCCTTCTAGAGCGCTTCCTGTCCTCGGAAGCTGGCCAGGTAAGCTACATTTCCCAACTCTTGGCAGGCAAAGCTCAGGACAAAAGTTAGGTTCTGCTCATGGGATATGTTAAGCGAGGCCTAGAGGATAGAAGGGGCCAAGCACCTGTCCCTTCTGTTGTTTCTGCTGACAAGTCCCACCACAGAGGCATTTGCTTTTTCTGTGGTACAGATGGCAGCAGCCCCAATATTCAGACACTGGTTTATGGGTGTCCAGAGAAAGGGTGGGACATCCTTTTGCTAATGACACAGTGGCCAGCATGGCCTGGTTCTGGGTGGCAGCTGTGCAAATAAGCAGGTGTCTCTGAAAATAAAAAGTGCTCAGGCCTTCCAGACTCCTTCTAGAGATGGGATGACGGGACTCAGAGTGCACAGACAGCTTTCCTCCAACTCTTCCTCCAGCATTTCTCCTCCTGGTCCTCACGACTGCAACTCTCAGTTCCTAAGAGTGAGGAACTACTCCTCTGTAAGCATTCACAGGTGACCTTGCTTGGCAAAGTGCCAGGATTTTGGACCCTCAACTCTAACTGAGAGTTAAAACAGTTCCATTTGAACAGTAAATTATTCCAAGTTTAAAAACATAAAATGCCAGAACCAGCAGTTAGAATAATGGCTATGTCGCTGAACTCCCATGTAGTTGACTGTGGTTCGAGTCCCGGACCCGGTGACTTAAACTCACGCCGGCACATGTGCGTGCGTGCCCAAGATCCCGAGAAGAGAATGGAGGAGAAGGGATTGCAGTGTGACCATGCCCCCAGGGGGTGATTTCTTGCTTTCTGTCTCTCTGTCTCTCTCTGTCTTTCTGGCAAGTGCACACGCCTGATAGCAAAAATCTCTCAAAAAAACAAAAAACAAAACCAAAAAACATAAAGTGCCAACAAAAATATAAACTAATTTGACACTCTCTTGTCTTTTATGATCTTCCTCCCAGTCCTCAAATTGGTCCATACATCCGCACACCATGCAGTCAACCAAAGGGAAGTATTGCTGGATTAATTTAAATATGGGAACCTTAGAAACTGTACTAACTTAGCAGTTGTCAGGAACCCCACTTTGCTTTACTGATGTTTGCCTGTGGTTTCTGGACTGAGACATGCAGGTTAGAACAAAGTTACCACCCACCAGCCCTATGCTGGAGACACAGTCTGGTGATTAGATTCTATTGCTCTTGTTTTCAGTCTCAAATTTATGGACCTCACATACCAGCTTCCATGGGGCTATTTCCTCACTAATACACACACACACACACACACACACACACACATACACCACACACACACACACACACACACACACACACACACACCATCCTAAACACTCTCCAGAGCCTGACATTCCCCATGTTCACTTAATAAATACAGCTTAAGAGATGGAGACAGCAGACTGGAGAGCACATGATGGCCATGGGTCCCACCTGCCAGGGGACCCTTTGGTGCCAGCATGGCTTGTAAACTTCTCTGAGCACAGAGCAAGGTGTCCTGAGAAGAAGCTATGAATACTGCTTGGCAGAGCCCTTAATTGACAGAATCTTGAAACCAGAGACAGGTCCTAGGTTTCCTGAATGATCTATAGCATGAGCTTTAGATCTCCATGGAACAAGCATACCCTTGATGCAAGACAAGCATGAGATGCACCTGACTTCTCAGAGAAGACTCTTTCTTTCATACAAAGAAGTACATGGTGTCCGGGTGTCCAAATAAGACTCCCTCACACATCTTCTAAACATTTTCTAGGTTTTGAACTCCCTTGAGAATATTACTCAAGTTTTGGGTACTCTCAACAGAAAACATGCACAAAGGCACACACACACACACACACACACACACACACACACATATACCACATGCATATAATAACTTCAGAGATCAAAAAATGCATTAAACCCAGGACTCTGCCATCTAGGAGCTTCCAGAGCTTCTCTTGCAGAGAAGAAAGACCACGACAACAAAATGCACATAAATATAGATGAGAAAGTGACCAGTGCTTTTAGGATTGTGGAACTTAAATATTTTGAAAGTTCAGGGAAATAGATCAGGTCTTGCGGTTACTCCCAGTGCCTTCTGAGGGTCTCTGCTCCGTTATACCCAAGTGAGATAGCTTTCTATTGCAGAGTCTCATGAACTGGGGGAATCAGCACCCTCCTCAGCATTTCTGCTGGATCCCTGTGGGGTCCCTTAGTTGGATCTCTTGGCTCCTCCACCTCCCCAAACTTCGACTTTTTCTCACACCCTTTCTTATACTAGGTCCTCCCCAGCGTGAAGTCCAGTCACTCCTTTGGGTTTCTATAACAAAGGAAGCTCATCACACCAAGCACTTAGACAGGCTTTGTGGAAAACATGGGACAGTGTCCTGGAAAGGGGTCATACAATAGAGGCCTTCTGCCATCCACTGAGGCCTTCTGTTTCTCTCTCTACTTTGGCCTTGCTCCCCCTCTTTTTCAAGAACAACTCAAAAAGTTTCTAAAGGGGCTGGATGGTGGAGCAGCAGTCAAATTCAGTGTTCTGCAAGGCTGATCCACAGAGGAGGGTTCCTAGTGTGCATCCAGAGGCCTCCCTCAGTAGCTGGGCATGTATGTGCCTGTGATCAGGGGCTGAAATTGTAAGTGAATCATGGTATCAAGACCTCGAATGCTATGTCTCTGAATTCCTGTCTGTGTGTGTGTGTCCCTCTTACTCATGGAAGAAACAAACTTAAAAAAAAAAAAATCTTGAAGCTCTAGTGTGAGCTGATATTTAGGCACGGGGGTAGGATGAGGTGAAGGTTGGCAGAGAAAGCAGACTACCTCTTCTCCAAGAACTAACCAAGGCGTCCTTCCAAAACATACACACAGTGATTTCTCTAAGAGGAATTCAGCAATAAAATTTCTTCGTCTTACTTGTATTGGTTAGTTGAAGAGAATAAAATCCACTCTGGCTAGAATAAACGAGATAGGATTTATGGAAGGGTATTACATGTCTCACAGAACTACTAGGAGGGATTTAGAAAAGACTTTAGTTTGAGCTCTCAGCAAGGCTTCCAGAAGGAAGACTGGGCCACCAAGGTTGTTGCTAGCTAGATCTGTCTCAGCCAGAACCAGCAATGGGGCAGAAGCCAGCACAATGGATGCCCCTTGATTCCCAGTCCATGTGACTAGCAACAAGCCTCCAGGGTATCTGCTTGTGCTACTGGAGAAAATTCGGTCATCTCCTCCATGGTATGCCAGAAGGAACAGTAGGAACCACAGAAGTATGATCTCTGCCCAGATCTCAAACAGTGCATCCGATTGGCCAAGTCTTCATTTCTACAGACCTTTATTGCAAGGGAATCTGGGCAATGTCATTTTTTAGCTTTCCAGTCTTTGCAGTACCTGACAGTCCACTAGGAGACAGATGGAATCAAAGTGAGGACCAATCTACTGTGTGTACAAAGCCACACCACATCATTTGAATGGGGAGGAGTGGGGAAGGAGGTAGAGGGAAGAGAGCTGGTTTTGATTAGGTACCTACTACATACGAGGTAACTTAATTCCTGCAACTCTGAGCTGGAATTATTGCCAGATGAGAGGCATGAGAATTAAGGTGTACAGCAGCTAGGTTATTTGTTCCGGGTTACATAAGGACAAATATGTGAGGTCAGCCTAGGACAGTAGGTGACCTCCCTGTGCCCCCCCCCCAGGGATCACATAAGCTAAGGAAAGGCAAATGGACAGGTTCATCCATTAGACCCTCCAAATGCTCTGCATTGTCTCCTATTTGATGTTCTCTGGGGACACACTCTCCCTACTTGACCATCCCAATCACTTCAGTGTCAGCTTCTGCCTGCAACTGTCATCAGGGCAGCACTCTCCTGGGCAGACATGCCCACTACCACTCTTCTGGAAGGTGAGGCTGCTCTCAGATGATGCCCTCTTACAGGAACCTGTCACTATTGCTTCCAGCATCATTGATGATGCTGGAACACCAGTGTGCACCTGCTTTGTAAATCCATTTCCAACCTCAGCTTTTGGGAAGATGTCTTGGCAACCTCATCATCAACTCCCTCTCATTTGCCAGGAGAGTTTTCTTGTCCACCTTCCCTGTTCAAGTAGTGGCTTTGGATTGAAGCCTGCTTTTCTGTCGGTTGCCAGTCATGCTACAAACTTGCCTAATCTCCAACTTCAGGGGCTCCCCTTGCAGTTTCTTACAGCACTCAGACTTGCCTTACACATTTTTAGATGGGTCTCCCAATTGGCCTTCAACTCCTCCAAGGCCTTCTTTGGTAATTGTTAGTGCAGAAAATAACTGAGGCCAGTCTCTTCACAAGCCTATCATGAGGACTTACTGGGAGAATTATGAGATGTCCAGCATGTTATCTCTGAGCCTCATTCATAATCTGTAAAACAGGGAAATGCTCACTTCTCAGAGTGGTTAGCGGGATCAAGTGAATGTGTATGGGAGGGATACATGTCAGTCTGTCTACTTATCCACACACTGTAATCTCCCACGTCAGCTCAACTTTCCTGCCCTTTGAAACTCATAAATTTTGGTTCAGTTCTCATCTCAGTCTTAGCAAGAAGCAAGATCAATTTAGAGATTTATTCCTCTGCAGATATGAATTGTGTCATTTTTCTTATGATGCAAAGAGACTTTAATTGGTCTTGTTTTTAAACATAGTTTTCTCCTCTCTTATTTATATAAAGCTCCAAGAACTACACTAGGTGTATTGTGGTCACCTAGAGGACTAAGAGGCCAGGAAAAGGGGAGGAGAAATGGTCCCCCTTGTAAAACAGAGGCTGGGCCCCTCCAGGCCTTCCCAGAAGAGTTCTGAGAGAAGCTGATCACTTCCTATCAAGCTGGGATGCTTTAAAGAACCACTGTACTCATTCACAAAATCAAAAGTGCAGAGGTAGTGTGGACTTCTGGCATGGGCTGGTCACAGGCTCCCATGATTCTGGGGCGGCAACTCTGTTTGTCTCTAAGTCTCTCATCTCTCCCATCCCATCAGCTGTTCCAAACCAGCCTTTCCTTTGGGGGGCCGCTTCCAGGGCTGTTTGCTTCCTCAGCCACATCTAGTGGTCACTGGGACTGTGTGCCACTTCTAAACAATGGGGGCTAAGGGAGTGCCAAGGGGGGGGGTAGGTGTAGACCAGTTGAAACCTACCCCTGCAACTGAAAGTTGGTTCAACCTTGCTTACACCACACTGCTGCTATACACAATGGGGTGGGGAGAGAGGAGAACTAGAATGGCTGCTGGAGGACCAACCACAATGTCTACCAGAAGACCCTTCACTGGCGTGAATGTGGCTGTCCCGCACTGAGTACTGAGTAACGTGTGTGCTTGTGTGTATCAATTATATGTCTGTGCATGTGAACTATGAGTATATCTGTATCTTTGTGTTGTGTGTACATAAAAAGTGTGTGTGTGTGCATGCGTGTGTGCATGCACTTACATATTAATTGAGAAGACCAGACATCAAGACTAAGTACTGCTTCCACCTGAGGCCTTTCACTCTAACCTCTGCTGCTACCACCTTGCTGGACCCTGGCTCGGGGTGGAACAGATTGTGTTTCCCACTGACCCTGGGCCAGTGCTTGTGTAAAAATCCTTTTTCCCCTGAGCACAGGTGATAAGCTGTTTCTTTTTGTTTTTGTTTTGTTTGTTTTGTTTTTGCCACAGGTTGGTGTACTCACCCAAGAGAGACAGAGAGAGGGAAAGTGAGAAATCACTCCCCAGGGAAGATAGCCATGCCACAAGCCCTTGTTCTTCATTCTGTTCTCCAGGTTTTGGATATGCACACACACGCACCTGGCATGATTTTCAAGTTGCTGAGTCCAGGACTCAAATCATGGTACACCATGTGCAAGACCAGCACCTTAACACCATGCCACCTGCTGGAATAGGCTGGATATTTTAAAAACAACTTTACTAACAAAAAAGGAGACCAGGAAGGAAATCAATTCAGAGAGCATAAGAAAGATACAAAGTTATTTTTTCTGACAGTGGTGCCCCTAAGCCAGTAATTACCTCCTAATAGTGCTCCCAAATCCTATCTGCCTTTGAGCCCCTCCCATGCCCCTGATGGTCTCTAACTGTAACACCACCTTACTACCCCCTGCTCTACAGAACAGTCTCCAGAGGCGTGTCCTCTAGCAGTGGAGGCCACAGAAAGCATTCATACTTTCTAGCTCTCCATTCCACCTCAGGGACTCTCCTTCCCTTCCCCCTGGAGTGACTATTGTCTTTTCCAAAGAGAGGGCCGCAGTAAGATGGCTTCCTCGTACTCTAGGTGGTAAGAATCAGCACCTCCAAGAACAGACAGGAAACTTGCCTTGAGCTCTCCAGCAGCACAAGTTAGATTCCAACAAAGGGCTAGACAGAATCCAACCCCAGGCCCTCGGGCGCTCAGGGCACCTCACTCTCCCGGAATCATAGTCTTTTGCGGCCCTCTGCTGCCCTCTGCTGGGTCTGTGCCTGGACAGTCCTGAGGCTCACCAGGAACTGGAACCAGGGGGATCGGATTGTGGCCAATCCTATCCTTCAGGTGGTCTGGGTGCTGGAGCTAATACTGGGTTCTACAAAAAGTTCATGGAAAACGCATAGTCTGGAAAAAAAATATGCACAATTTTTTTTTAAAATTTTGCATCAAAATAAGTTCAAATTTTAATTCCATTTTTCAATTTTTTTAAGTCCTCTCCTGTTTTAATCCATACATCACAACTCATTATGCTGCAATCTGTGAATAATCACCTACTCATTCTGAGACTGATGGCCTCAATTGCTTTAAAAAAGGGGAGGAAATGAGGGACTAAAATTGCGACTTTAAAGGCCATGGTGAAGTGGGACCAGCAGATGGTGTAATAGTTACATCACTGGACTCCTACATCATCTACTGTGGTTCGAGTCCCAGACCTGGTGGCTTAAAACTCATGGCGGGTGTATGTGCGAACATGCCCAAAATCCTGAGAGGAGAATGGAGAAGAAGGGATTGTAGCGTGGCTATCCCCCGGAGGGAGATTTCTTGCTTTCTGTCTCTCTGGCAAAAATCTCTCTAAAATAAATAATAAAGGTCATGATGAAGATTAAAAGGGGCTTGCTCATTTATGTGAGTCACATGTATTGTATGCCTGCTGCTTACTAGACCTATGTCAGTAATAAGGATATGAAAAGGGATAAAGAAGGAGCTATCTCCACTGTAATGGAGCTGACTGGCCTATATAAACTAGCACATGGTTATGTCTGAGTCATGGTAAAGGAAACAGGTAAGACACCGGGATAGAATGTCATGGGGGGAGCTGGGCTAGCCACAGTGGCTCAGCAGTGGCATGCCACTCGGCAATGCTGAATCTATCTGGAAGACTGGACCACATGGAGCCTGTGGCCAGCCCATGCCAGGAGTCCACTACCTCTGCACTTGGATTTTGTGAACCAGTGTGGGGTCTTGTTTCTTTAAAGTATTCTAGATAGGTGGGAAGGGATCAGCTTCTCCCATCTAGGATTCGTCTTGGGTTGACTGGTACACTCGAAGCATGTACTCACTTGCCTGTAATCCTGGCTGGGCTAGAAGACTGAGAGGATTGCTGAGACCCTGGTTAGGGGTCTCTCTCTCTCTCTCTTTTTAAACACCTAGAAATGTTACATGTTTATGAATGCATGTATGTATTTGTCAGAGGGCACATGCATGCCCCAGAAGGAGAGAGAGAAAGAAATCACCCCTGATAGGGCATGGTTATGCTGCAATGCCTTTCCTCTGTTTCTTCAGTCCGTTGGGATTTTGACACACATACACATACACTTGATATGTTTTTCAAGCCACTAGGCCCCTGATTCAAATCCTGATTGACCATGTGGGGTCTGGGTCCCTTAGCCACTGAGCCATGGGGCTGGTCCTCTCTCTTTCTCTCTGTCCCTCTCTCCTGAAGAAATAAATGAATACCCTCTCAATAAAACAGCATTTTGAGGATGGATATTAACCACATGCAAGTAATAAAGGATTTAAGGTGGTTTTCTAAGCAGAGAAGCAAGAATACCATTGTAAAGGCCCTAAGGAAGGTGACTGAGGCTGGGAGTAGCTACAGCTGAAGTGGGGGTTCAGGGAGGAGATGCCAGCCAGATTAAGCAGGGCCTTGCAAAAGGTAAGAGCCCAGCTTGCATACTCAGTGCAGTGGATGCCCATGAAGGACTGGGAGGAGGGTTTTAAGGCTGAGCCCTCCCATTCTTCCTGCTGCCTCTCCCTGACCCCTTCTCCCGCACCCATCTCTACATGCTGGCATTCCTCAAGGCTCAGTTCCAGGCTCTTCTCTTCATTTTTCCACACTCTCTTCCTTCTTCATCATCTCACCTGCTATGGTTTGGATGCATCCCACCAAAATTCACACACTGAAATTTGGTGCGGGATTGTAATGGTGTTGAGTGGGTAGAGACTTAATCCTACAATGGTGTTGGAAGATAGGGACTTTGGGAAGTGATTAGGGTTGAGGTCATCAGAATAGAGCCCCAATAATTGACTCCTGATGGGTTTAAAATGAGAGAATACACGCACATATACACGTATAGACATGTGGACACAGACCACAGACACATGTGTTCTTGCTCTGCTTTTGCCCTCATCATATGATGTCCTGCACTGCCTTAGACACCACTAATAGGAAGACCCTCATTAGATGTGGCTCCCTGACCTTGGACCTCCTAAATTTAGCTGCTCCTTGGACCAGCTAAATAAGTCTCTATTTTTTATAAATTACCCAGACTCAGATATTTCTATTATTAGCAACCCAGTAGTCAGTCTAAAACACTCCTATTCCTACAACTCTAAATAGCATTCGGTTGTGGCTTGGTGTCTCCACTTGGATGTCTCCAGATCCATGTATTGAACTACCTCATTGCTATCTGCTTTTGGGTTTCTCAGACTTCTCAAATTTAACATTTTAACACTTGAGCTCCCAGCCCCCTCTTGATAGCTCCCTCTACTTCACTCCCAAACCTGTTTCTCCTAAGTCTGTCTCGCTCAACAAATAGTATCACTTTCTGAGGCTTTATAACAAAAATAACCTCAAATATGGTATTTTTAAGAATCCCCCACCCCTCCCTAAAACATTGCCATGTTTCCATTTTAAAACATATACATAATGAGGTGGACAAACATACATAGTCCAGAAAGATACGAAAGGAAAAGAGGAGACCTAGGAACCAGCTATGGTCCCTCCTACTAGTAGGATACCTCATCCTACTCAGTCTACCACCAAATCTTGTTGTTTCCACCTCCAAAATGTGCCCGCAATGAGTCCTTTTCTCTTCATCACTGTAGCCTGCCCCCACCACCTCTGGCCTGGAACATGCAACAACCTCTAACCTGGCCTCCTTTCTGCACCTCGTGCTCTTTTCCCACCCACCTTCCACATATCAGTGAGCGTGACAATATCATACTCTGGGGCTCTGGAGTACTGGAGCATGTTCTTCCCAATTTAAAATGCATCCGCTTCTCCCTTTTGTGCTTACAACACAACCAAGATTCTTGCCATGGTCTGCAAGGGCCTGCAAAATCTAGCCCAGCATTCTTTTTTTTTTTTTTTTGAGAGATTTTCACTGTAGGGCGCGTGCGCTCGCCAGACAGACAGAGAGAGACATAGAGACAGAAAGCGAGAAATCACCACCCAGGGGGGATGGTCACGCTGCAATCCCTTCTCCTCCATTCTCCTCTCGGGATCTTGGGCACGCACGCACACGCGCCCGGTGTGAGTTTTAAGCCACCGGGTCCGGGACACGAACCGCAGTCGACTACGTGGGAGTCCAGCGACATAGCCATTACGCTAACTGCTGGTTCCCTAGCCCAGCATTCTAACCCCATCTCACAATCTTCTTTCTCTTCCTTGTTTAAGGTACTCACTATACTGTCCTTTTTCAGTTCCTTCAAACATGCCACACTGTTTTCTGCCTCCCAACCTTTGTGCATGCAACTTTCTCTACCTGGAATGCTCCTGCCCCCATCTCCATGAAACTGGTTACTTCTTATTCTTCAAACGTCAGCCTCAAGGTTACCTTGTCAGCAAGATCTTCTCTGTCCACTCCATTCTAGGTTGATATCAAAACGTACTTGGAAACTGCAATCAAAAAAACAGTTTGATATAAGAAGAAATGAACAGAATCGAAGAAAAATCAGAAATACACTCAGAAGTCTACGGAATTTAGTTTACTGTAAACGTGAGATTTCTGATCACATGGCAAAAGAGAGGTGAGTAAATAAATGACAAAGGCACTGCTGGTTAGTACCCACTGAGAAACCAAGGCTCAGACCCTTATTCAGTCCTCACACCTGTATCAATTCCAGATAAACCAAATACTCAAATGTGAAACCATGAATCATAAAATATCTTAAAATGTGGGGGCTGACAAGTGGTGTGGCGGTTGAGGACGCTGGACTCCCATATGGCTGACCACGATTCAAGTCCTGAACCTGGTGGCTTGCTTTCTCTCTCTCTTGCTCTCTCACTCTGTCTCTCTCCAGTCAAATTGAAATAAACAAAGTTAAATAAATAATTCTTTTAAAAAAACCTTAAAATGTGGGTTAATTTATTACTAACATAAGAAAGGTGAAAGTTTTCTTGAGAAGGCTTTAAAACCCAGAAGCTATAAAGGGAAAAATAAATATGTTTATCTAAGTAGCAATCTAGCTTTGGTAAGAAAAAACAAGGGGGAAAAAAAACTAAGTCAAAAGACTAAGTTCAAAAACAAGAAAAATAAAACATTTGTCAAAGTGCTCTTTTCTTTTACTTAAATAGAACTGATATAAATACATATGAAAAAAATGAACAACCCAATGGAAAATTGTGTAAAGGATAGAAAAGTTTTGTAGAAAAACAAATTCAAAAGACTGTAAACATATGAGCACGGAAAGATGCTTTATTTCAGGTATAATTAAAGACATGCAAATCAAAATAGTGAAAAAAATGTTTTATTATTTTTTTTTTTCATTTATCAAACTGGTATAAGGTCTTTCCAGTGCTGGCAGTAATGTGAGGTAAGGGTACTATTATCCACTTTCAGTGGGAGGATATTATAAACCAATGCTATTTTACTGCAGGTTAATTTGAAAAAGAGTGTCAAAATTTAAAAGATATACATTCTTTTGCATAGCAAAGACTTTAGAAGGCTGGGCCAGTTGCCTAGTGGTTATGGGAGCTAGATGCCACATGGCTGACTGCCATATGACTCCTAGTCCCAGCAGTCTGAAAAACATACCAGGTGCATGTGCGTGCATGTGAATCCTGACAAGATAGAGAAATGGAAGAAAAGAGAGTGCAGTGTGTCCACACCCCATGCCGCTTTCTCTCTCTGTGTGTCACTTGTCTCTGGCAAGTGCATGTGTCCCACTGTCAATTTTTAAAAATAGAACTTAGATATGGTTCCATTATACCTTTGAAATTGACACACACATATATACACAGAAATCTTGGAATTTTTTTTAAAGCAAAATCCAAAATGTCCATCAACAGTGCACAATTATCTACCATCCCTGTGATACAATACTACATAGCAATTAAAAAGAATAAAGTAGATCTGGATGTGGTGATATGGAAATATTTTTGCTACGTTAAATGAAAAAATGCTTGGTGTAAAGGAAAATGAGCTCTTCGTATAAATTATAACGTTGACACGTATGTATGTAAATGCACTCTTTCTTTTTCTAGAAGGATCACAGGAAATATGGTTTTTGCCTTTGGGGAGAGAAAATGAGATTCTTCCTTCTCATTTTGTGCCTTTCAGAAATAAAACTTAAATTTTTACTTCAGTTTTATATTATTTTTTAGCTTGTTTTTTTTAAGATTTTATTTATTTATTTTTTAAAATTTTGTTATAAAGCACATGCATTCACCATAGAGGCAGAGAGGGAGAAAGTGACAAAACAAGCCTCCAGTCTGGACTCGAATTGCACCTGGCCCTGTGGGAGTCCAGTGTCTTAACCACCATGCCACCTGCTGGCCCCTAGCTCGAATGTTTTAATAAGCTGGCATTCAGTTGTCAGCCATTTATTACCTTTCTGTCCCAAATAGACATTTCAATATATGCTCTGTGCTAAATAATAGAATTTTTTTAAGATTTCGCTTTTAAAATGAGCGAGTAGTTAAACCAGTTGAAGGCACTGGAGAGATATTGCAGATATTTCTGTCATTTTTGCCAAAATGATGGGCTGGTAGGGTGGGTGCGAGCACACATGGTGACCCTGCCTCAGCTATGGGTACAGAGCACTGTCCCTCTGTAACCTTTAGCCTGTCTGCCCATAACCTCTCCACAACCTTCGCTACAAAGACTGGAACCCCCTGTGGTCCTGGGTAGCCCACATACTCTGAAGGCCTCCTGCCCAAACTGGTGCCCTGACCACTCAGGCACCAGTTGCTTTTGGCCTTCATCTATTCCTGCTCGTTTCAGGGACTGTCTATTGCTTATCTAGCAACTTCAGACCAGCTCCAGCCTGGCCAACCAGAC
>NW_006204627.1:2147807-2150752 GCF_000334495.1 Tupaia belangeri chinensis | reverse complement strand
TGCTGAACCACCTCTTCTCTAATGAGAGCTTAATACCCACTACATCTGTGCATCCTTAGGCTCATTTGCTCAGTCCCGGGTTATCTACCAGAATTTCCTTGCATCTTCTAGCTACTATTGAATCATAATAATAATTCCCATATTAAACTTCCATGTTTGACCTACTGTGTGGTTTCTGTCTCCTGCCTGACCACTGTGTTTTTCTGAACTAATAAAAAATATATACTTGGCTTCTGCTCTCAGTTTCTAATGCAGTGCTCCAAACTTATTTGTAATTTTCTGAGTGATAAGAGTGCTGAGTATATCTCTTGTTGTAATATTTGTTCTTTGACCCCAGTTTCTGACACAGAGCTCATAATCCTTTGGGATTTCTTGGTGATAGGAATGCCTTTTTTCCTACAGAGGTGATTCTTGGTAGGGTCATGGGGGCTGGTCACCAGAAAAACAGCAGTGATTAGAAGCTTGGAATTTTCCATTCTCTGGAAAGAGGAAAGGGCTGAAGATCGAGTTAATAATCTATCATGGCTAAGTGTTGAAGGCTCCATAAAAATCCCTGAAGTATGGGGTTTAGAGAGCATCCAGATTGCTGAACACAAGGGAATTTCTGGAGGGGAATCTCCCAGACAGAGCATGGGATTATGCCCCTCCCCTATGCCTTGCCCTGTACATGTCTTCATTTGGCCATTTGTCTCCTTTATCATACACTTTATTAATATAACAAAGCGGTATATGTGTTCCCTGGGCTCTGTGAACTACTCTAGCAAAACAGATCAAACCAGAAGAGGGAGACATGGCAATCCCCAATTTACAGCCAGTGGATTTGTGATTGGCATGAGGTGGGGGCAGTCTGGTGGGACCGAGGCCTTATTCCGTGGGAGTCTAACACTCCTTCTAGGTAGATGGAGTCAGAATTGAACTGAATTATCAGACAACCAGTTGATGTCCACTAGAGACCTGATTTATGTAGGGGAAACACCACACATGTGTTATGGTGACCAGAGTGTCTCTGTTGAATGGTGAAAGACAAGAAGGCAAAAACAACTTTTCTCTTCACAAACTATTGGGTCATTGGAAGTCATGACATAATTTTCTATGCAAAAATGTATCATGACTTTTCCAATGACCCAATACTACACCAATACCTTTTATCTTAGCACTTTTTATTCCATAGCACTTGTCCTAATTTTTCATGTTTCTTATTTACTTCTCATTTGTGCGTCTTGCACTAGGCTGTCCCTCCGTGATGACAAATACCATGTCTCTCCTCTGCATCTTTTTACCCAGTGCACACCTTGTGCTCAGGAAGGCCTGTTGACTGAGGGGCAGCAGCCAAGTGAGGTTATTCGAGGTGGGGATTTGGAGCCATATTGCATGGATTAAAGTCTGGCTCAGTCTCTTACTAACTGTGGGAACTTGGGGAGTCTCTTTATCTATAAAACAGGAATAATAACAGTAGTTATCTCATAGGAGCCTTGTAAGGATTAAGTTAAAGCATTTAGAAGAATTCCTGACACACTCTTTTTTAAAAAGCTATGTACCAATGATATGTGAAGAAAGGCCAAGGTGGGTAAAGACAGTCTGTGGACTAGTAGGATGATCACTGTCTTTAAGCCTCTGAAGTACTGCCGTGACTAAGATGCTGTTATACAAGACTGCTACAGAAGTGGAAAACCACAAGAAGGAAGGTTGAGCTTTTTATATAGAATTCGAAATGCCAGCCAGATCTGTTTCCTGGTACTTAAGAAAGCCAGATCCCACATGGCCAACCACACCATTTGAATCCTGTACCCAGTGGCTTGAGAAACACACCAGACACACATGCATGCACACTCCAAGAACCCAACAGGATGGGGGAGAAGGGATATGGCATAACTATTACTGTGTGGATGGGGGAAAGGGCAGGTATTTTCTCCTCTCCTTCTCTCTTTCTCTGACAAACACACGTGCCCTCTAGCAAAGAAGTAAACAGTATTTGAAATGGTTTGAGCAGTCATTCCCAGTTTGCTCCGACCATTCTAGTTCAAATTCGAGTTATGCCTTTTACTAGCTGTGCGATGATGGGTATCTTTTTATTTTATTTTTTTTTAATGGAGGGGGTGAAACAGAGGTAAATGTGGAGATCCTTCACATTTTTAACAGTCTCATCACATTACAATCCCCAGCCTGCCTAGGTTGGTTCTGGGACTAACCCTAGGCCTACATGTGGACCCAGCTTAGTGAAGTGGTGCCCTATGCTTGTGCAATGACTGGGTCAATGGATAATCTCTTAACTTTCCTTTTTTTTAAAATTTTTTATTTAATAGTGTAACTTTTTAAATAATTATTTATTCTATTTATTCATTCATTTATTTTTTAATTTGACTAGAGAGAGACAGAGGGTGAGAATGAAAGAGGAAGTGAGAAAGCAAGCTACCAGATTCAGGACTCAAACCCTGGTTGGCCATGTAGGAGTGTCCAGAGCTTTAACCACCACGCCACCTGCTGGTCCCCAATAGTGTAACTTTTTTAATAGCATCCATGCATATAGCAAGCTATTTTGTATTTATAAAACAGACAATACAGGATATAACACTTAGGAGACTATGGGGACTGGGGCCAGCAGGTGGCTTGGTGGTTAAGGGCACTGGACTCAAGTCCTGGACCTGGTGGCTTGCTTTCTCACTTTCCCTTTCTCTCTCTCTCTCTCTCTCCCCCTCTCTGGTCAAATCAAAATGAATAAACAAAGTTAAATAAAATAATTCCTTAAAAAAGAGAGAGAGAGAGAGAGAGACTATGGGGACCAGCAGATGACACAATGGTTATGTCACTGGACTCTCATGTGGTAGACTGTGGTTTGAGTCCTGAACCAGTGGCTTAAATCTCACTCTGGGTGCATGTGCATGAGTGTTCAAGATCCAGGGAAGAGAATGGAGGAGAAGGAATTGTGATATGGCCATTCTCCCTGG
>NW_006204627.1:2131022-2142409 GCF_000334495.1 Tupaia belangeri chinensis | reverse complement strand
CCGACCATTCTAGTTCAAATTCGAGTTATGCCTTTTACTAGCTGTGCGATGATGGGTATCTTTTTATTTTATTTTTTTTTAATGGAGGGGGTGAAACAGAGGTAAATGTGGAGATCCTTCACATTTTTAACAGTCTCATCACATTACAATCCCCAGCCTGCCTAGGTTGGTTCTGGGACTAACCCTAGGCCTACATGTGGACCCAGCTTAGTGAAGTGGTGCCCTATGCTTGTGCAATGACTGGGTCAATGGATAATCTCTTAACTTTCCTTTTTTTTAAAATTTTTTATTTAATAGTGTAACTTTTTAAATAATTATTTATTCTATTTATTCATTCATTTATTTTTTAATTTGACTAGAGAGAGACAGAGGGTGAGAATGAAAGAGGAAGTGAGAAAGCAAGCTACCAGATTCAGGACTCAAACCCTGGTTGGCCATGTAGGAGTGTCCAGAGCTTTAACCACCACGCCACCTGCTGGTCCCCAATAGTGTAACTTTTTTAATAGCATCCATGCATATAGCAAGCTATTTTGTATTTATAAAACAGACAATACAGGATATAACACTTAGGAGACTATGGGGACTGGGGCCAGCAGGTGGCTTGGTGGTTAAGGGCACTGGACTCAAGTCCTGGACCTGGTGGCTTGCTTTCTCACTTTCCCTTTCTCTCTCTCTCTCTCTCTCCCCCTCTCTGGTCAAATCAAAATGAATAAACAAAGTTAAATAAAATAATTCCTTAAAAAAGAGAGAGAGAGAGAGAGAGACTATGGGGACCAGCAGATGACACAATGGTTATGTCACTGGACTCTCATGTGGTAGACTGTGGTTTGAGTCCTGAACCAGTGGCTTAAATCTCACTCTGGGTGCATGTGCATGAGTGTTCAAGATCCAGGGAAGAGAATGGAGGAGAAGGAATTGTGATATGGCCATTCTCCCTGGGGGGGTGGGGGTGGGGGTGGGATATCTCTTACTTTCTGTGTCTCTGATTTCCTCTGTCTCTCCAGTGAGCTCATGCACCCTATAGGAAAAAATCTCTCCAAGAAAAAAAAAGAGAGAGACTATGTAATAAGTAACACAGCATTCACATGTAAATGTTCCATATCTTTATGTGGTTGGTAGTTTTACTGATGTAAAAAGATATATGTATATGATAAGTGCTGATTGAACTGATTTTTTAAAAATTTGTTTACATTTAATCACTTTATAGTTTAAATTTCTTTAAAAACTTTATAGTTTAATTTCTTTTTCCAACACAAATACTATGCATGTCAGTCAAGACAAAAATATTACTATATACATTATCATCAGCAAATAGCTTCTCATTTTTTGTCAGTTAAGCATACTTTTACCAGTTTTTTCCTTCCCCTTTCTTCTCCCTCCCTTTCATACTAAACTTTTTTTCCACATTGTATTGATTCGCAAAAGATCTTAAACTAAAAGAATAGACAAAGCTAGAATCTAGTGACAAGTGCACTATAATTTTCTTCTAAAATATTTTTTTCTTTCCCCATTTCCCTTTACTAAAGAGAGGTATAAACTAACTTATTTGCCAAAAATAAAAAAATAATAATAAAATAAAAAAGCTTCATCTCAATTTGGTCTGTTATTTGTACAAAGTCCCATAAGAATTCAATTTTCAATTTCTGATGCAAGGCAACAAACAGATTGTATTATTGAACTTAAACAAATAACCATTCTGCCACAAAATAAGAATGCTCACAAATATTATTTTCCAATTACAAAGGGGTCAGGAAAGAAGAAAAGTTTATGTTTCAATTTTAAAAATTCTTTTTTTTAACTAATGGCTGAACCTATCTACAACTCAAAAGAAAACAAAAATCCTTCAAACTGGAAGACAAAGCATAGAAGAAAATCAGTAAAGTTTTAGAAAATAGTCATAGAATTTTATTTCACCAGTTCAGTCTCATGTAATCTCTCTTGTGTTGAATTTGCAGTTTTACTGTGGTCTAACCTTTCCGTTAACATTCATCATTATTACTGATATTTCAAAACTTGTCCTTACCATTAAGTTGGCCTTTTTCTTAGTCATTTTTTTTGTTCTCTTATTTGTCTGTCTGTCTTTGGTTTTCCTGGTATAGTACTCCCTTCAGAACTTCTCAAAGAGATGGTCTGGTGTTGGTAAATTCTTTCAGGTTTTGTTTATCTGAGAATGTTTTTTTCTTTTTTTCCCATATGAAGGATAATCTTGCTGGATATGATATTTTTGGTTGAAATCGTTTTTTACTTAACACTTTGAATGTATTTTCTCATTCTTTCCTTGCTTGCATTGTTTCTGATGAGATGTCCAGTGTTAGCCTTATGGGATATCCTTTGAAAGATGGTTTTCTCTTGCCAATTTTAGTATCTTGTCTCTGTCTGTGGTTTTGGTCAATCTGGTTATGATGTGCCTTGGAAAGATCTTGGGTTGATTCTATGCGGGGTTCTTTGTATTTCTTGGGTCTGGATATTTGAATGCCTCTCTATGTTTGGAAAGTTTTCTTCCAGGATTTCATGGAATAGATAATCAATGCCCTGATTAGTTTCTTCACCTTCTGGGATAACGATTATCTGGATGTTTGGATTTCTAATGGTGTCTAGTATTACTTGTATATTATTCTGATTTTGGGGGGGTTATTTTCTCAGTCTTTTTGGTGAAATCTTCTAGGTCAGAGGTTCTGTCTTCTACATCTGAGATCCAATCTTCTGCATGATCTAGTCTCCTTTTAATACTTTCAAGGGAGGTTTTGATTTCCTGTATTACAGCCTTCATCTCTAACGGTTCCATTTGATTCTTTTTTATGGTGTGTATTTCCTCTTTCAGATCGTGGAAGAACTTCCTCACCTCCTCGCACTCATTCTCCTTTCTCCTGCATTTTCTAGAGTTCGTTGTCTCTCTTCTCTTGCATCTCTATTAACTTCGTCACTATGAATATTCTGAATTCTTTATCTGACATTTCAATGAGTTCCATTGTATTGTCTGTGGATGACTAAGGGCTGTTCTTTCCCTTTGGAGAATTGATGTTTTCTTGATTTCCCATATTTCTTTTGCCTTTGCAGTGGTTTCTGGTCATCTGATGGATTATAAGCTACTTCCTACCTTCTTGAAGTTAATTCTGTGTTAGAGGTGGGCAGAAGGAGATGGTCTGCAATTTTTCTGCAGTATTGTTTCCCTGATCCTCACCAAGCAACCTGCCTTTTTGTCAATGGAACTGAATATTACAAAGACTTCACAGTTTCAAGGGAATAGGTGCATCTGGGCTGAGCTGCAGGGTTTCAACTAAGAATTCAGAGGTGTAGGAGATGAGCCATGCTCACTGCAACTCCATATTTCTCCCATCTGCTCACTTCAGACTTTCTTCTCTGATTTTTAGTCATTTGGTGGTATATTAACGTTTGGCTAATTTGTTAGAGATATGTGCTAATGTAAGCTCATAAGCTTCACTTTACTGTGAGGTACTTTTATGCCTATTTCTCTTCCACTACTATGATTTACAATGAGGTATCTACAGAAAGAAATTTCAATTTATATTTATAAAGATGAATTTCTCCCTTTCTGTACCAGTTTAGTGGGGGTTGAGGTTTATTATGACCCTAAAAGTATTCAGATGTTTTGCTACTACTGCACACCTAGACCTGCCTAGACACTCAATGTGTGGAAGATGAAAAGCAAGGTGAGAAAGTCAGCTAAGAGAAAGGAAACAAAGGGAAACCTGAAAAAAAAACAATAGTCAAAACAAAACAATAAAAAGGGAAAAAAAATTTGGGGGGAGGTTTTTGCTACAGGGTGCGTGCACTTGCCAGAAAGACAGAGAGAGACAGAGAGACAGAAAGCGAGAAATCACTCCCCAGGGGGATGGTCACACCGCAATCCCTTCTCCATTCTCCTCTCTGGATCTTGGGCACTCACACACATGCACCTGGTGTGAGTTTAAGCTACCAGGTCCGGGACTCAAATTGCAGTAAACTACATGGGAGTCCAGTGACATAGCCATTATGCCAACTGCTGGTCCCTGAAAAAAAATATTTTTAAGAAAAAGGCAAAAAAATGAGAACCGTTTGGGGCACTAGCATGCCATGTGAAAGGAACAGGGCTAGGCCCACCTCAGATGCACAGAGATTCTGAAATTAGCAAGAGAAAGGAGAGGTCAGAGGCAAGAGATACTACCTACGTATTTTTTAAAAACGTGTGTGTGTGTGTATATACATATATATATATATGTATATACACACACATATGTGTATATATACATATATATATATATGTGTACATATATATATATATACATATATATTTAAAAGTGAAAAATTTCTAGACAAAGGGAGAGGGAGAGACAGAGACAGAAAGATGTCAGTGACCACCTTACCTGGCTTTTTGCTGGGTGTTGGGCTGGAAAGAGGTTTAGGGCAGAGACTTGCCAATAAAAGGGGCATGGCTAGGCACACCTCAGATGCACATGAATTCTGGCTTTTCACTGGGTGTTGGGCTGGAAGGAGAGGTTTAGGGCAGAGCTAATATCTTAACTTTCTGAGCCTTAGTTCCTTGATTTGAAATAATCATTCCCAACCTGTCAGGTTGTTGTACGGAATAGATGTAATGTATGGAAAGTGACTTGTATGGTGCCTGGGACACTCTAAGTATTCAAGAAATTAAAACTTTTCTTTCTAAAGTCTGACTCCTGCATTCTCTAATTCCAGGTTCTCTAAGCAGTGGTTCTCAGAGTGTGGCTCCTGGATCAACAGCAATAATATTATCTGGAAGTTCCTCAGAAATGCAAATACCTCAGCCTACCCCACCCTGATGGAATCAGAAATCTAGGTAGGACCCGGAAATCTAGATTTTTCACCAAGTCTCCAGGTGGTGTTTGTTAACACACAAAGGTTTAAAAAGCACTGCTCCAAGGGACAGTGCTTTCTGAAGCACAAAAATGGAAAATCTCTCCAAAGTTTGGAAAGCTCCTTTTTATTCCATCATAAAATAAAGTTATTTTTAAATGCTATTAACATTGAAAAAAATTTTTCCCAACACAACAAAAAGATTACAAATTAAAATAGTGCTGAAATGTTTATCCCAGTGCTTTTTTCTTTCTTCCTTTAATCGGCCTTGTAAACGTGCAGTAGCTTGCGCTGTGGGATAGATATGTCAGCATGACCTGGCTGTCACACATCCCTAGCCAAAAAGCACTGATAAATTGGCTCTGCATTAGTTTGACCAACCATAAACTACACAATCAAGTAGATTTTCTAGGTGAGAGGGTAAGATAGTTGAGAAAGAATTCCATAAATTTATTTTTCTTTAAGAATTATTTATTTTATTACTATTATTTTTCATTTGCTGTAGATTACATGTGCTCACCAGAGACAGATAGAAAGAGAGAGAAAATGAAAAAGCAAGCCTTCAAGTCTGGGACTCAAAATAGTCAGCCACATGGGAGTCCAGCACCTTCACCGCCACACTACCTACTGACCTCAGAATTTCATAAATTTCAGCAACATATTTACTGAGGCATAACAACACACCGGGATAAATAAAAAAGAATTCTCACTGGAGTACAGCTTAGTTTTTTCCCCTCTATTCTAACATGTTCCAGAACATAGTGGAATGTTTATAATATACATAGACAAAGGACAGGAAAAAGTATTTTGATGCAGTTCTAAACTCATTTTATAAACAAAGATCTTTTAAAATACAAAAATCTAAGATAAGTTAGTCAAATAATCCATCTTTTTTTAAAATCTGAAATACTTCTTAAAACTTGCAGGAATTAATATGAAGAACAACCTTCCCTTTTCCGGGTTCTGAAAATATGAATATCTTAAAAATATTTACTTAAATACTTAAGCAGAAAGTTTCATCTATGGAAAGCAATAACATGCAAATTCTATATGCACATTTGTTTTTGGAAGCAAAGTCCTTTGTTATGCTTCCAACTATGGTTTTTATAAAGCAATTCAAAATCTATTTACGTAGCAAGCACCTCCTAGCTTCCGTATGCAGAGGGGAACTTTCAGAAAAATCTCTCCAATCACATTTTGTATGCTGTGATGATGCTTAAATCTAGATTTTTCACCAAGTCTCCAGGTGGTGTTTGTTAACACACAAAGGTTTAAAAAGCACTGCTCCAAGGGACAGTGCTTTCTGAAGCACAAAAATGGAAAATCTCTCCAAAGTTTGGAAAGCTCCTTTTTATTCCATCATAAAATAAAGTTATTTTTAAATGCTATTAACATTGAAAAAAATTTTTCCCAACACAACAAAAAGATTACAAATTAAAATAGTGCTGAAATGTTTATCCCAGTGCTTTTTTCTTTCTTCCTTTAATCGGCCTTGTAAACGTGCAGTAGCTTGCGCTGTGGGATAGATATGTCAGCATGACCTGGCTGTCACACATCCCTAGCCAAAAAGCACTGATAAATTGGCTCTGCATTAGTTTGACCAACCATAAACTACACAATCAAGTAGATTTTCTAGGTGAGAGGGTAAGATAGTTGAGAAAGAATTCCATAAATTTATTTTTCTTTAAGAATTATTTATTTTATTACTATTATTTTTCATTTGCTGTAGATTACATGTGCTCACCAGAGACAGATAGAAAGAGAGAGAAAATGAAAAAGCAAGCCTTCAAGTCTGGGACTCAAAATAGTCAGCCACATGGGAGTCCAGCACCTTCACCGCCACACTACCTACTGACCTCAGAATTTCATAAATTTCAGCAACATATTTACTGAGGCATAACAACACACCGGGATAAATAAAAAAGAATTCTCACTGGAGTACAGCTTAGTTTTTTCCCCTCTATTCTAACATGTTCCAGAACATAGTGGAATGTTTATAATATACATAGACAAAGGACAGGAAAAAGTATCTTGATGCAGTTCTAAACTCATTTTATAAACAAAGATCTTTTAAAATACAAAAATCTAAGATAAGTTAGTCAAATAATCCATCTTTTTTTAAAATCTGAAATACTTCTTAAAACTTGCAGGAATTAATATGAAGAACAACCTTCCCTTTTCCGGGTTCTGAAAATATGAATATCTTAAAAATATTTACTTAAATACTTAAGCAGAAAGTTTCATCTATGGAAAGCAATAACATGCAAATTCTATATGCACATTTGTTTTTGGAAGCAAAGTCCTTTGTTATGCTTCCAACTATGGTTTTTATAAAGCAATTCAAAATCTATTTACGTAGCAAGCACCTCCTAGCTTCCGTATGCAGAGGGGAACTTTCAGAAAAATCTCTCCAATCACATTTTGTATGCTGTGATGATGCTTAGGGAAAGAATGTAAATTAAGTTAAAAAAAAAGTTTCAGGAAAAAAATCCTAAAATTGTTTTTCTTGAAATTAAAAAAAAAGCATTAAAAATACCTATTCAATGCCTGCAGTAAGATATATAGCCCCAGCTAGGTACTACTTTATAGGATATTCATTCTATTCACTGAGGCAGGGTTATGCCTAAAGTTGGACTTGTGTTCATGGAAATGTATATATAAGCTGTGCTTGCTATGAAAATATTTAGATTAATTAAGATCTTTAGTGACTCAATAAAATATGGGGGGGAGTATAGAAAGCAAACATAGATACCAGAGACAGTGTAGGAGGAGGGTGGGAGATGGCATAGGGTAAGAGATAGGGAATCAAGGATGGGGGGAAGAAAAGCAAAACATACAGGAAACAAGAAATGGAAAATTCTTTGTTGACGATAACATATATGATGATGTGCTTGATTGAGCCAATATACAGTGTACTCTGGATGGAAAAAAATCTCACTTTGTATGCTGTAATGATGTACAGTGAATGAATGTAAATAAATAAATTTAATTTTAAAAATCACACAAAAAATAAAATGGAATATATGCTAATGCTCAGTATTTTAATTGTTTTCAAGTAAAGCAGATTAGCAATAAAAAAAAGGAAAGAAAATCTCTCCAAGATGATCCAAGTAAAAGGGAAAGAAAGACCACACACAAAATATATATGGTAAATAGAAAAGGTCAAATATACTGTGGTTTATACTGTTCTTCCTAACTGAACATAGCTCAATGCTAAGTTATTTTGTGGGAAAGAAGAAAAATATGGTGGAGAGAGGTCTTTATAAAAGGATGATAACAAGTAAGGCTTCCTGGAGATGACACACACAACAGATGCCAAAGACCGGTAAATTTTTAATGCTGTGACTTGTCTACTTGTCACTGATCTTAAAGGATATTTTGCTTATCAGGTTTTGCTCTTGATAACCTCTCTACCTGAAACATCCCTCCCACAATTGCACCTATTCGAATCCTGCTGATACTGGAATGGTTAGGGTTGTGTGTCCAGGGAGACCAGAAACCAGATCTATGCCACTTCCCTTTGACAAAGAAGAAAGAAATTTATTTTAGTGAGGTCAACACTTGGAGAGGGCAGACCAAGGTCTAGAACAATCTCCACTGTACTAGATAAGATACAGAACTTACACAGGGAAATGAGTAAGTGAGAGTATACATCTAGAAGCAAAGAGCAAGTTATTCATTGTCTTGGGGCAGAATCATGAGGAAGCTTGATCATTATCAAGAGATCTGATAGCACTTCAGGGAAGCAATCACTGCTTGAGGGGCAGTTTTCATTCCAGGCATACAAGAAGATTGACAGGTTTCAATTCTCTGCAAGGGGCTTAAATATAAGTAATAGTTAACAAGGCAGCAGAAGCAAAATGGAGTCAGTCGAGACAAGTCTCAGATCCTTAGAAACAAGGAAGATCTACATGTGGCTTTGCAATGCTTGAGCTGATAAAATCATTTCAGTCAGTCACACGGGAGGAGGCTGGTAGCATCTTTTCCCTTCCTATTTCCATAGCTTGGGCTATGTAAAGCTCAGCAAAGTTATTGTTAACTCTCATTAGTTAAGCATTAGTCTCCTTCTATTGTGAAGTAGGTAAAAGGTTAGGTTCTGTAAGATTCATTGCAAGAAAAGTCAAAGAAATTGAAGATGGATGTTCCTAATGATGAACCTATTAAGATGGATTTCAAGACTAATTATAATATGGAGTTACTTTGGTTCTCTTATGGCTCAGTTACACCACCCACCTTTCAAGACTCACCTTAAGTTCCATCTTCTTTCCTTCCTTCAATAAGGATTAATAATAAAATCCTTAATAAGAAGGGCTGGGGACCAGCAGTTAGCGTAATGGCTATGTCGCTGAACTCCCATTGTAGTTGACCACAGCTCGAGTCCCGGACCCTGTGGCTTAAACTCACGCTCGGCACATGTGCGTGCAGGCCCAAGATCCCGAGAGGAGAATGGAGGATAAGGGATTGCGGCATGGCCATCTCCCCAAGGGGTGATTTCTCGCTTTCTGTCTGTCTGTCTGTCTGTCTCTTTTTTGCAAGTGCACACGCCCTATAGCAAAATCCTCTCCAAAAAAATAAAAAACAAAAAGGGCTGGATTTTATGCTTCTAGTTTGGGGGGGACAATAAGAAATAGAGACTTTGAGAGTCTGCATCCCACTTGCAGAGAGAAAACCCCAAGAGATGGAGTCGATCATGGTAGCTTCCAAAGTAGAGACACAAGCATTGATGTAACATGTTACAACTCATCTTTCTTTTACACCAATCCTGGGAAACAAACAGGATTACCCTTACTCCCACCCTTATTCCACCCCAGTTCCCTCATAGCATCAGCAAATTACCAGTGGAATAGAGTTATTCTGAATAGTAACTGAGTTTTAGTATGTGAAGTTCTGATACAAATAAACATTCAATACCTGTTAGTTACTATTATTTAATTACTACTAGGGAAGTAAGGATCAATCAAAGGGTTAAATAACTTGCCCAGCATCCCAAGAATACTACACATTTAGGAATAATTTCTATGTTGATCCCTTGCCTCAGGGATTCCCAGACCAAGCAGCAAATGTCAAACACCAAACTGCCCTAAGATACAGTCCTGTGGTGACAAATTCTCAGTGAACACTCTCCCCCACCACGTCATCTGTAACTGTTATACCAAAAGGCCACACTGTCATCTGTGTTGATGGAACTTTTGTTTGTTTGTTTGTTCCTCCCTTCTAATTAGTATATAGTCTGTTAAGGGTTCTAGCATGGGTCCAAAGCCTCTAACTCTGTCTCTATGTGAGTATTAAAACCCAAGTCCCTGGAACCTGGAAGCCAGCATCCCATTTTTACTCACCACTATCTGGGAAGGTTTAGCATAGACTCGAATGCCTATTACTTGGGTTAACAGATTGTTCAGCTATGCACTCACAAGGATGTTTACTATGTTTGTTTTTTCACTCAGCAAATCTAGATGTTACTAGCAGGAATATTTTCTGTTTATTCTAAAATGCCAGAACTATCATTTCTATCGCAGTATTTTTTAAAATTTATTTTTATTACCAGAGGACACATGTGCTCACCAGAAAAAGAGAAAGAACGATTAAAGGAGGGGGAGAGAGAAAGAAAGAGAGAGAGCATTTCCATTAGGGTATGGTCATGACACAATCCTTTTCTCTCCATTTCTCCATTCAGTCAGGATTTGGGGCTTTACTGGCAGTCAAATTAGGCCAGTTAACCTTTATTCCCAGTTCAAACTTAAAGAAGCATTTTATGTAGTCTTCAATTCCTGAAAATAAGGTCAAGTTTTAGAGATGAATGTTTGTTGAAAATCCAGAGGAAACTGTGGCACAGATTATTCTAAGATAACTGCCCAGAAAAATGTAATGATAAATTATATCCCCAAATTCTTGCCTAATAATCATATATCCTAACATTTTAGAAGCAAGCCATATTGTTTTTTATTGCTAGAGGGTGTGTATGTGTGAGAGAGGGCACACACTCCCCTCAACTGGGCAGTCATGACACAATAGATTTTCCAGCATTTCTCCATCCCATCAAGATGTGGGGCATACATGCCTGACATATTTCTGAAGCCAATCAGGCTGGGATACAAACCATGGTTGGCCATACAGGAGCTGGCTTATCTATGCACAGAGCTCAATCTACATGCTACTGAAATAGCTCAACAAACTGTTATTTTAATGACTGACTACGGAAAGTGTAATTTAAAATTTTACCTACAGAAATTTACCTATTCATAGGCTTCTGTTTCGGCTGTATTGGCTTACCCATAAAATTCATATATTGAAATCCTAGCATGCAGTGCCTCAGATTGTGATTGTCTTTAGAGACAGAATCATTAAATTAAAATGAGGTCATTAGAATGAGCCCTAATCCAATGTCACTGGTGACTCTGTAAGAAGAGAAAATTAAGACATGGATGCACAAAGAGTGATGACCAAGGGAAAAAACAACTATATACAAGCCAAGAAGAGGTCTTGGAGGAAACCAACTCTGCCAACACCCGATCTTGAATTTCCAGCCTCCAGAATGGTGGGAAAATAAATTCCTG
>NW_006204627.1:2117959-2131002 GCF_000334495.1 Tupaia belangeri chinensis | reverse complement strand
AAAATAGCTTCTTATTCTTTCTTAATAATTTACATAAACTATTTAAAACATTTCTATTGGTGTTTATATAAAAGGTACAATTTAAGATTTCAATATCTTTGTTAAGATCGAATATTCTTCACTCTTTTTTAATACTTAGCATATTTTATCAACATATAAAATAGTTCAATTTTCAGATAGCTAAATATATGTGTTTATCAACACTATGAACAACCACAATATCAACAGTGGGAAAACAAGAATCTTAGCAGTCTATTGGGTTGTCAGGAAAGTCATGATGCATTTTTATACATCAAGACTTTTCTGGTGACCCAGTATTTTGAATATGTACTCAACAAAATCCACATTGACCAAGTATACTTTGATATCACCTTGATCTGATGCACTCAGGCCCAACATGGAGCACAGTATTTGTGAACAGACATTACACAATCATGTCAGTTGAAATAAAATCTTTGAAATCACCTCAGAACTGGTTCTACAACTTTAAAGCATCTAACTTAATCAGTGTCTGTGATTGTCAGAGAAAAACAAAAAGCTGCCTATGTATACCTGCGTCAAAAGTTGCAGTGCAAGTCTCAATTATTGTGAGGCCCATGTTAGGTGATTCTCTCTCTAGTTCTCTCTCTGATTTCTAGCAAATCAACTTCCTCTTCACACCTTTGTATGCTAGAATTCCTTGGGGCTTCATCCCAGGCCCTTCTCTTGCCACTCTTCACTCCCTCTCTGGATTATCTCATTAAATATCACTGTTTAAAAATTTATCTACTGGGGAACCAGCAGTTACCGCAATGGCTATGTCGCTGGACTCCCATGTAGTGGATCGCGGTTCGCGTCCTGGGCCCAGTGGCTTAAACTCATGCCGGGCACGTGTGTGTGCGTGCCCAAGATCCCAAGAGGAGAATAGAGGAGAAGGATTGCAGGCACATGTGCGTGCGTGCCCACGATCCCGAAAGAAGAATGGAGGAGAAGGGATTACGGCGTGGCCATCTGTCCTGGGGGGTGATTTCTCGCTTTCTGTCTCTCTCTGTCTGTCTAGTGAGTGCACACGCCCTATAGCAAAAACCTCTCAAAAAAAAAATTTATCTACAGGGACCAGCATATGGTGTAATGGTTATGTTGCTGGACTCCCACATAGTAGACTGTGGTTCAAGTCCTGGACTTGGCGACTTAAAACATGCCAGGCATGTGTGCATGTGTGCCCAAGATCCCAAGGGGAGAATGAAGAAAGGATTGCAGTGTGGCCATCCCTTGTGGGGGGTGATTTCTCACTTTCTGTCTCTTCTGTCTCTCCAATGAGCATACATACCCTATAGCAAAAACCTCTCAAAAAATTATATATATATAAAAAAATCTACATGCCAGTGTTTCTCAGACTTACTTCTACAACTCAGAAACTGTCTTCTGAGCTCCAGATAAGTATATCCAACTGATACCTGATACCTGCAGTTGGTTATTTCAGAGATAGTGTCAACAACACATGTGAAACCCAATCAGTGCCCTACCCTTGCCCAAATGTGCTCCTCCATTGATTTTTCCTCTCTTAGGAAATGACACTTCATTCGCCCAGTTGTTCATGCCAGAACTACAAGTCTTTCCTGACACCACTTTTTCAGTGGCTTGCCATATCCACTATACTTACAAGTTCTAGTAATTAAGATATCAGTAAATATAGATAGATAGCGTATAGACAGGAATCTTAAATCCACTTTTCTCCACCTCCACTACCTTAAACCTAGTCCTATCTACTTATCTTCGTCACCTGGACAGTAGTTTTTAAAGTCTTCCCATATCCTTTCAGATACTTTCCAAACTATTTTTTTATAGCATAGTGAAAACAATCTTTTATTTTTTGCATAATAACTTTTAATATTTTTCTTTAAAAATAGGAAAAGAAGAAATGCAAAGCATTTCAATGTGTTAAATGCATTACAGAATATGTATTATATAAACCAAAAGATAAAATAAAAAAAGACTGTACCACTACAAAGGAAACAATGTTGAAGAAAATTCAAAGTCATTAAGTCACAAAAAGTACCAGCCTAATAGTTTGTTTCTCATGTTTCTCACAAGACAGAATGTGAACTAGAATGACTGTTTTGCTGAGATTGGTTATAAAACCAGGCAAGAGAAATCTGACACTTTAGAATACCACACAAAATTAAACATGGAAAAAACAGAACGTATATGTACCTAAATATGTAAAAGTATATGTACCAAAAAATGGAAAAAAAAAAAAAAAAAAAAAAAAAAGCGCCATGTTTTCACAAGTACTAAAGGTTTTATGTTGGTGAAGCTGGTTATTTTTTCTAAGCTGCTTCTTTGTGGTAGACTAATTTAATTGTTCTCTGAGGGAAAAAAGTTAGGAGCTATTATTTCAATAGTTGTAAAAAATCATCTAATATCATTACCCTAGTAACTTATGTCTTTTGAACTAAAATGTTGGTAGGTTTATTTTATTTATTTATTTATTCATTCATTTATTTTTAGAGAGTTGTTTTTTGTTTGTTTTGCTATCAGGTATATGAGCTTGCCAGAGAGACAGAGACTGAAAGTGAGGAATCATCCCCCAAGGGGGATGGCCAGGCCACAATTCCTTCTCCTCCATTCAACTCCCAGTATTTTGGGCACACACTCATGCACATGTGCCCAGAATGAGGTTTTGTTTTGTTTTTTGCCTTTTTCTTTTTTATTACATTTAATCAATATATCTTTACAGTGTATAACATTTCTTTTTCCAGCACAATTACCATGCATATCAGTCAAGACAAAGACATTACTATACACATCAGCAGCAGCAAGTTCTTCATTTTTTTGTCAATTAAACATTTTTTTTCTTTTTCTTCCCCTGTTCCCCTTCCTCCCCCTTCCCTCCATTATCCACCCCATATTACCCCTATCCTTACTATCTCTAGTATCTATCATTGCCCTTCCTGCTACTATAGCTTCTAAACTTTTCATTTCTGCCATAGAGTGCAGATAATCAATATATATTGAATGGAGGCACACAAAGTCTGTCTTTCTATTTTTTATTAATTTAATTATTTTTTCAAATTTTTTTTCAATTTTTTATACATTCAAACACATATTTAGCTTACAAAGTGAACATTTCAATATGTGAACACTTCTCCCCAATCCAGTTGATCAAAATATCTTCAACAGATAACACCACACACCCCCTTCCTGTCAATTCTCTGCCTCCGTATCCGTCCTCCAAATGTCCTTCCCCATGCCCTACTCCTCCACACACAAAACATCTGGCATTCACACCCATTTCTTGTGTTTGTACATCTTTTAGTCAATCAGTTTCAGTCATAGAGTGTGGACACTCGGTATATATTAAGTGGGAACATACAATGTCACTCGTTCATAGACAAAGTCTATCCTTCATAGTCTGACTTGCTTCGTTTTACATTAAGTTTTTCATATTGGCCACTTTGTATCAAATGTCAGGGTTTCATTGTTTTTTCTTATGGCTAAGTAGTATTCCATAGAGTACATGTGCCATAGTTTTTCAATCCAATCATCTATTTCTGGACATTTGGGTTGATCCATGTCCTAGTGCACATGATCTAGTAAATAATGCTGCAATAAATATGAATGTGTAAGTGTTTCTCCGACTGAGAGTTTTTCTATCCTTTGGATAAATACCTAAAAGTGGAGTTACTGGGTCATATGGTAGTTCTATTTGTAGATCTTTGAGGAACCTCCATATTGTTCTCCAAAGTGATTGTACTAATTTACATTCCCAATAACAGTGTAGGAGAGTTGTCTTTCACCACAGCCTTGCCAGTACTTATCATTATTTTTTTTCTTAATTTTAGCCACTCTGACCGGGGTTAAGTGATACCTCATTGTGGTTTTGATTTGTAGTTCCCTTATGGTAGGAGATGTTGAGCATGTTTTCATATGCTTTGGGGCCATTCATATTTCTTCTTTGGAGAATTCTCTGTTCAGCTCATTTTCCCCTTTCAATTGGATTGTTTCTTTGTGGGTAAGCTGCTTGAGTTCTTGTAAATTCTGGTTATCAGTCCCTTATTGAGGTATAATTTGCAAATATACTCTCCCACTATGAGAGTTGTCTTCTCACTCTATTTATTGCTTCTTTAGTTGTGCAGAAGCTTCTTGGCTTAATGTAGTCCCATTTGTCTATTTTTGGGAGTACTGCCTGTGCTTTGGAGGTCTTCTTTGAGAACTCTTTGCCTACTCCAAGGTCCCCAAGAGTTTTTCCTGTGTTTTCCACCAGTATTTTTTTTTAGTTTTTGTTTTTTGAGAGGTTTTCGCTATAGGGCACGTGCGCTCGCCAGACAGACAGAGAGAGGCATAGAGACAGAAAGTGAGAAATCACCCTCCAGAGGGGATGGTCATGCCGCAATCCCTTCTCCTCCATTCTCCTCTTGGGATCTTGGGCACGCACACACACACACCCGGCGTGAGTTTTAAGCCACCAGGTCCAGGACGCGAACCGTGGTCGACTATGTGGGAGTCCAGCGACATAGCCATTACACTAACTGCTTGTTCCCCCACCAGTATTCTTATAGTTTGAAGGTTTATGTTTAGATCCTCAATCCATTTTGAGTTAACTTTTGTTAGTAGTGAGAGAGTAGTGAGAGATAAGGATCTAGTTTCATTCTTCTGCAGGTGGGATATCTAGTTCTCCCAGCACCATTTGCTGAAGAGATTTTATTTTTCTGACTGGATTGTCTTGTGCCCTTTGTCAAGGATCAGTTGGTTGTATGTTTTGGGGTTTATCTGGGGGATCTCAATTCTCTTCCATTGATCTGTTTTTGTGCCAATACCATGCTGTTTTAATTATCACGACTTTGTAATATGTTTTGAGGTTGGGAAGTGAGATGCCTCCTACTTTATTCCCCTTATATAGTATTACTTTGGCAATAAGGGCTGGTGTGAGCTTTAAGCTAGGTCCGGGACTCAAACTGTAGTCGACATGGGAGTCGAGTGATGTGACCATTACACCATCTGCTGATCCCACATTTTGGTAGGTTTAGAAGCCCAGTTTTCTTTTTTTAAAAAGATTCATTTATTTTATTTTGGGACCAGCAGTTTGCACAATGGCTATGTCTCTGGAATCCCATGTAGTCGACCACAGTTTGAGTCCTGGACCTGGCGGCTTAAACTCACACCGGGCGTGTGTGCGTGCATGCCCAAGATCCCCAGAGGAGAACGGAGGAGAAGGGATTGCGGCGTGGCCATCCCCCCATGGGGAGTGATTTCTCGCCTTCTGGCTCTCTGTCTCTCTCTTTCTGGCGAGCACATGCACCCTATAGCAAAAACAAAAACAAAACAAAACAAAAAACACAAACAAAAAACTCTCCAAAAAAATCATTTATTTTTAATTTTATTTATTATCATTATTCTTTGATTTTGACCAGAGACAGAGAGACAGAAAGGGAGAATGAGAAAGCAAGCTGTCAGGGTTGGGACTTGAACTATGGTCAGCTATGTGGGAGTCCAATGCCTCAACCACCACATCACCTGCCAGTCCCTAAATGTCCAGCTTAAAATGATCTTTAAAAGACGGGATGTGGCCTGACCAATAAAAATATAGTAAGCAAAATTAGGAAGTGACTGACTATACACTCAAGTGTCATTAACTTAAGGACAAAGCCCTCGTTCATCCAGAATCAAGGAGGCAGTGGTCAGTAAGCTAAGGTGAAAGTCTTGGGCATATTACTACAACAACTGCTCACTTACCTTTATATAGTGCAACTGATAGAAGTGAGTATTTATTTCACAAGTTTTAGAACTACTTTTGTATAATATCAAACTTTACAAACTTATCTGTACTCCATTTATTCTTACTTCTATTGCTTCTTCCTGGAACACTCTTCTTTGGTGATCTCAGCAAAACTTTTCCACATAAACTGTTTCTCAAAAAAAGGACATTTTGGGACCAGCAGTTAGCATAATGGCTATGTCGCTGGACTCCCATGCAGTCAACTACGGTTCACGTCCTGGACCCAGTGGCTTAAAACTCACACTGGGCGCGTGTGCGTGCATGCCCAAGATCCCGAGAGGAGAATGGAGGAGAAGGGATTGCAGCGTGGCCATCTCCCTGGGGGATGATTTCTCACTTTCTGTCTCTCTCTGTCTCTCTCTGTCTGGCTGGCAAGTGCACGCGCCCTATAGCAAAAACCTCTTAAAAAAAAAAAAAGGACATTTTACTTTGAGCATTAAGAAGCATATTATGAAGTGGCTCTTGGAATGTTCTGATTCTTTGTTGAAGGTATAGCATATCCACATTGGCTTGAGGGTTTGTTATCCTCAGAAATCTTGTACATCACTCTTCTTGAGAAGTACACCTTTTTGGGATTTATCCACGTTTTCAAGAAAATGTTAAAAACAACTTTCATATAACGTGCTAGACTGATCCTCTTACAATCTCTAGTTCTATGTTGGATTTCAGATTCAGCATCATTCTCTTTTTCCTCTTCATTATTGGAAATGGCATCCAACTCATGACAGGAGGGAGCTTGTGATTGGAATGCTAAATGGATTAAACTGATCCATTTCTTGTAAACTGATAGTCACAGAGATATGACCTTTTTCAGGATAAACACTAAAATGGCTCTTCAGTAAATGACTGATTCCTTTGCGAACATTGACATCCAGCCATAGGAAATAGTACTGGAGTATGATCTGCCACTCCAGCCAGGATCTACATTTGTCATTTTCTATGTTATTCTGATATCTGCTGGGTACTTTTTTCAACTGCTTCCAATGCTGAAGTGAACTGTGAAGACTTGGAAGTTTTGTTGAAGTTCATCATAATTTATTTCAGGAACAAGGGCTAAGATCTTATCCCTGCATTCTTTATTTTTAAGAATATCTTGATCAACTGAAACATATTCCTCAAAGTATATTTACATCATGTTTATAGATTTTCTGACAAAAGGGTGAAATTTTTCACTTAGGTGAACTTTCTTTTTAACATCTTGACTGCCTTTACAAGACTCAAATATTCAACTATCCCAGAACCTACAGAATACGACAGTTTTCTAACTGGTTTATCACGAACCCAACGACGAAGACCTCTCCTTCCAGAATATACTCAGAGACTATGTTTACATCCGAAGTCCTCCTTGAATGTTTGGCTGATGATGTATATTGGTCATTGTCATGAAGGTCCAGCACCTAGAACATATGTCTGCCGAACTACAACATTTCCTCACATCGTCATGGTTTGTCATGTCAAAGTTCTTTCTCAGTTCTTTTTCCTGAGCCCAGAAAGCTTCCAGCTTTACTATGTTGTGTTGACTGGGTCTGTGGACATACACTGCGCCTATATCCATCTTGTATGAACTCACCTTCTGCATCTCCTTTTCCAGCGCACTCTGGTCATTGAAAGATTGGTAGCAAATGTATCATCTTTCAATGTGAATGAATATTCACGGTGTTGAAAGTGATTCCTTTTCACTGCACCATAATTGAGTACGGAGCATAGGGAAAAGCCAAGAACGCTCTTTCAAATCCACAAACCGATTCTCTCTCATTTCTCTCTCATTGACACACAACTTAAAACTGCCCCCCCCCATTGCACCTAAGATAAAACTCCAAATCTTTACATATCCTACATCAAAGGAAATATGAGACAAAAGCATTATGGTAGAAAGAGCACTTTTCTCATGATTACCATATGTCTGCAAATCATTTCATATCTTCACATTTTAGCATTATAAACTTTAATAACTAAATTGGTTTTGTTAATGAGACATAACATATGGGAAATGCTAAAGGTTTCATTCACTCTGGAGAAAACAGTTAGTTTGACACTGTTCTTTTATGATTTCAGAACACAAAGAGTTTTGATTTTCCTAACTGTGGGATGTTACTTACTCATACTGGAAACAGGACAAGATGTTAGTTTTGCTCTATATGGATAAAGCCCAGCCTGATCTGGGTACTTTTTATGTTTCCAACTTCAACTCAAGCTCCTTTCCCCTAATTTTTTATTTTCTTTCTTTGTCTGGTATGCACTTCCTTATCATCCTTCACCTAGCCAAATATTACTCATTGCCCGTTGCAACTTAAATGTCACTTCTCCAAACCCCAATCTTAACCTGAGTTCCCTTATTATCCAATCATAGTGCTCTGCATCATTGTTAGGATGCCTTTGGTTGCCAATAAATGGAAGACCAAACATATCAATAGGGTCTTTAATATCAGAGAGGCTGCTGACATGGAGAAAAAATAATCACCGCTATGTGTACTTTTGTTTAGTGCTTATTTTATAAATGTTAAAAGGTATTAAGCAGTATTTCTTGGAAATATTGTGCCGTGCAATATATTATTCACTAACCATATACAGCTATTGAGTGCTCGAAATATGGCTAATCGTGCTGACAAGTTAAATTTTTTATTTATTTTTAATTAAATTTCATGAAAACTAAATAATTGACTATTTTTCAATGATAAATTTTATAAAATTTAAATACAGATTCAGTATCCCCAATTAAAATTAAGCAATGAGTAGAGCACAAGTATGTAAAATACATATTGTATTTCTAAGACTCAGCATAAAGATGTAAATGATCTTAAATGTTATCATTTGAAATGATGATATCTAGTAACAAAATATATTACTAAAATGAATTTAATCTGCTTTTTACTTTTTTAAAAAGAGAGATTTTTGCTATAGGGTGTGAGTGCTCACTAGTGAGATAGAGATAATAAGTAAGAAATCACCCCTAGAGGGAGGAGGAGATGGCCATGCCTTAATCCCTTCTCCTCCATTCTCCTCTCAGAATTTTAGGCACACATACACTTGCATCCCAGGGTGAGATGGCCATGTGGGAGTCCAGTGCCTTAACCATTATGCCACTTGCTGGCCCTTCTTTTTACTTTTTAAAACATAGCTACTAGAAAATTTTAACTACATATATTGCTACCATTGCACTTGTATTGAACAGCACTATCCCAAATATTGAAGTAGTTATAGAATCAATAAGTCAAAATACAGATTTGGCAAAATTTCTACTTAAAAGTTGTAAGGGAGATGTGAAGAAAGACAAATATCAAGTTGGTATTTTTTAAAGGTAAGTGTGTAACATGGCTGAAGCTAGGTTGGAACTTGGGATGGGTTGATGGGTTGAGTAAAACGGGAGGCTATTGCAGGAATCCAAGTGAGTGTCGGTGGTTTGAGCTACAATAACAGTGGTAGAGATGAAGAAAAGGGGAGGCATCTGAGAGACACTTGAGAGGTAAATTTACTTAATTTTTGCAAATATATTTAAACAGGTTCTTCTCTGATTTAGTCCAAACACTAATTCTATATTTCTATTATTAAACCACTAATTTGGACTTTCATGGTTTCAAAAAGCTGATTACAGGTTTAATCCAATTATTTTACAATTCTGTTAAAACCATAAATCTAGCAGGTCCTCTTGTATGCTTCAAAGAACTATTATTAGAAAGATACATGAATTATCACAGTGACCACACAATCCACCGTAACATTTCATTTAAACAGGTACCACTGGTATGACTTACACATAATGGCTCCTAAGAATGAACTAATGATTTGGAAGCGGAATGAATGACTTCAATTATCCACGACAATCTTTAGAAGAAAACAAGACCGTCCAGGCCCATCCCACAGAGGGCCACGTCACCAGAGGCTCCGCCCACCGCAGGCGACGGCCACGCCCGCCGAGCTTCTGTTCCCAGTCCCGGTGCCGGGTGGAGCCGCAGAAGCCCAGGGCTGCGGCGGGCCTGCATGGTCTCTGGCCACCTACAGCCCACACACAACGAAGGCCGCGGACTGTCATCCCAAAGAGAGCAACGGCAGAACTACAGGCTGAACTCACGTCAGACACGCCCTCTCTCGAGGAGTGCTTCCGGGGCAGGAGGCGGGGCCTCCGGAAGTGGCCGTTCTCAGCCCGCTGCTCGTTGTTTAAGCGGCTGACGGGAAGGAGAAGACCCGGCTCCGGCGGCGCCGCGGGGCGGCAGCCACGACCAGAGCCCCAGCCGTCGCTAGCCTCTGCTCGAACCAGAAGGGAGGACTACCGGCTGCAGAGCGGCTGGGCGAGACATCCGCTCGCCTTCTGATCGCATCATGTCGCGGGGCTCCATCGAGATTCCCCTCCGGGACACTGACGAGGTAGGTGTCGAGTGTGAAGTGGGTGGGGGCCGTGAACTTGAACGCTCCCCTCCACCGACTTCGCTAGGCTTCGTGTCCGAAGTTAGGGCACCCGTCTCCGCCGGGAGTCCGGATCGACATCTCCGGCCAAGGCTCTGGTCACCTTCCCCAGCCCCTGCGCCCTCCCAGGCTGGAAACACCGGGTCCTGGCAGCTTCCAGGACACTCCGAGAAGGAGTTTTTGAAAGTTCCTCTTTCAACCTGTTCGTATTTGACAGTATTGTCCTCTTCCCAAGGAATTCACAGGCTCAGGGGTGTGAGCGTGCCCGATAAACGACAGTACCTCACAGATGACAGAGGTGGGCGCTGGTGTCACCGTGGGCTGCCTGCTGCTCCAACTCGATCTTTTCCCTGGGAGTCTATAGGAAGTCGTCCCTTCTCCTTGGAAACTCGAATCTAACGTGGTGCACTGTGTTCGCTGCACAGGGCTGCTTCAGCGACCGAGAGCCGGGTATTGAGCCACCGCTGTATGCAGATAGCATCAACCCCGCTCCCTTGGCGATGCCTCTCATGGGTGGCCTGTGGCTCCTTGAAATAAAGCTCTCAGCCTTGATGTTTTGACATCTTAGATATTTCATGCTTTTATTTTTGTGTGTTTGAGATACAATATTGAGATATAATTCACTTGCTATAAAATCTGTTAGTTTTTAGTATATTAGCAAAGTTGTGTAATTACTATCTCTTTTCTAATTACAGAACATTTTTCAGTATTTTTTGTGTGTGTGTGTCCATGCACAGGAGAGTCTCACACAATGCTACCTCTGTGGTTAAAGAATGTTTTTCAATAGCCTCTAGGGTGGTGCTTCTCAAACTGTCAGACCTATGGCATCAGAGTTTCTAGGGTGCTTACTGCACTTTATTTGGGTTATATGTGAAGCAGGTTTTTGTGTTGTTATTTGTGCATAAGCAAAGCATTGGGTTGTTGGAAAAGTCATGGTAATCTTTTTCCGACCACCCAATAGTTCAAGTGATTTGGGGCAACTAGTGGGGTTTGTTTGGTTCTCTATACTTTTATTTTGGTTTTATAGTATAACATTTGTCATGTGCTCCTCAAACATTGAAACGTATTAGCTGAATCCTCTTGAAAGGAAATACATACCCTATGTAGACGTATGTTGTTATTTATATTCATGAAAAACAACAAGAAGGAATGTGAATTCAAAAAAAGAAATGAGAGAGACCAACAGATGGCATCATAATTAAATCACTGGACTCCCATGTAGTTGACTGGGGTTCAAGTCCTGGACTTGGAAGCTTAGAACTCATACGAGGAGCGTGCGCATGCATGCCCAAGATCCCAAGAGGATAATGGAGGAAAAGGGATTGCTGTGTGGCCATCCCTGCCCCCCCTGGGGGTGATTTCTCACTTTCTGTCTCTCTGTCTCTTTCTCTATCTCTCTGTCAAGCGCATGTGCCCTATAGCAAAAATCTCCATTAAGAAAATAAAAAAAAAAAGAGGCCAGCCCCATAGTCTAGTGGTAAAGGGAGCCTGCTGACTTCATGGTTCAAATCTCAGCCCCAGTGGCTTGAAGAACATGCTGGGTGAGTGCATGGCCCAAAATCTTGACAAGATGTAGAAATGGGGGAGAAGGGATTGTGGCATGACCATGTCCCATTGAGGAGTTCTTTCTCCCTGTCTCTTTCTCTGCTGAGCACACATGCCCCTTGGTCATATTTAAAAAATAAATAAGTAAAAGTTAAAACCTGTATTTTGTGTTTTAGGTCATTGAACTTGACTTCGATCAGTTACCGGAGGGAGATGAAGTTATCAGTATTCTAAAACAGGAACATACACAACTGCACATATGGATTGCTTTGGCGGTCAGTATTCTTATAGCAAGTTTTTATTTTTCTTTTTTTTTGGTTGTTGACTGGGAAGATTCGTGCTTTCGGACGTAGCTGGCTTGGATGTGTGATAAATTAATTAATTACACCACGAATATGAAAGTTAATTGTATTGTCATTTATGGAAAAATGGGCTAGTTTCCTAAATGATGTGCTAACTCTACTGATAAATTAATATATGTTGATAAAGGAAAATTCTTTCAACTTAAATAGTACTCTATATTTAGTATTTGATTACTTAATGCTTATTCAAGGAATCCTGGTTTATGCCTTATAAATAAGCTGAGAAAAAACAAGGTGCTGCTACAATGTAAACGTTGCTACTTGACACTGTTTCCAATAAACTTAAAACATTTTCCTTCAAGTACCCTTGAAGGTGATCAGGTTCCAGGCTAACCCCCTAAAACCCTTTTGGGTAAAATTGGTCTCTGGCATGTTTTTTGTCCTGTTTGGAACCCTCCATATTGTGAATGTTACTGTAAATTCACAAGAAAGTCCAATCTGTAACCTAAAATTCTGTACCCTACACAACCCCAACACTAGCTACAGCTTCATAATGATGTTTCCTTTCTATGGGAATAAATAATATAAATAGGGTAATCATCACTGCTCAGCAGGTGTGCCACAGGTTGCTTTCATGTGAAGATACATGGGAAGCTTAAAATATTGTCTTAAAGAATCAGCAACATAGGGCTGAAATTGGGTATGTGTCCAATGAAAAGTCTACTTTAAGGGTTTCTTCATTTTGGATGCAGATTTACAAAGAAACACTTTCAGTAAAAAGCATCACGTTGAAGTGCCTCCAACTCCATGGAGACCAAACCATTCAATTTTGTCACGTTTTTAAAATCAGAAGGGAACTAAGGGTTTTGTTATTGCTGGGTTTTTTTTTGTTTGTTTGTTGTTGTTGTTGTTTAAGTACTTATACTATCTTTATCAGTGTTTATATGAAAATTAGAATACTGAAGAATTAGCGTGACACCCTTGATAGAATAAATTAATGAAACATTGTGAGATATAGATTGTAATATGGGAAAGAG
>NW_006204627.1:2104435-2116750 GCF_000334495.1 Tupaia belangeri chinensis | reverse complement strand
TGTGGGCTTTGAGGTTAGAGAGGCTTTTATTAAATACCAGTTTGTATCTTCTTCATGGAGTGGTCATATGAATTAGAGACACAGATATTCCTGGTATGGATAGTCCTTTTTTTATTTTCCAATGAAACCTATAGCCAGGGAAATTAGTCAGCAGGCCAAAGTTCCAGATAATTTTTGTTAGCTCTAGAACCAGAATCTCTTTTCTGTTTAGAATTTTTATTGCTTTCCATTATTGCTTTTTCTCCCAGACTTTGCTTGTTTAGAAATTTTAGTTTGAGATCAACTTCTTGGTAGGTAAGAAACAAATTGAAAACATTTTTATGATTCTAGTTTTTAAACAGCTTTATTAAAGTCTAATTGACCTATAATAAACTGTACAAATTTGAAATGAATGATGTATTTGATAAGTTTTGTCATATGTGTGTACCAGTGACTGACAAGATTAGTGAATACACCCATTACCCTAAGAGTTTTCTCCCTACCATTCTTCCCCCACAGCCTCAGTGCCAGGTAACCAGTGGTTCACTTTTTGTTTCTAAAAATTGGTTTGCATTTTCTGTATCAGTTTTATATAAGTAGAATCACACAATACTCATTTATTTTTTGGTTTTGCTTTTTTTCACTTAGCGTAATTATTTGGTGATCTATCCATTTTATAGCATATATCAATAGTTTAGTCCTTTTTATTGAGTAGTAGTGTACAGATATACCACAGTTTGCTTATCTATTCAACTGTTAATCAACAATGGATTGTTTCTAGATTTTTTGTTACTACAGATAAAGCTGCTGTAAACAGTTGCATACAATATTTTGTAAAGACATATGCTTCAGTGATCTTAATTTGATATTGTTATAGCTGGAATACTACAAGCAAGGAAAAACAGAAGAATTTGTAAAGCTGTTAGAAGCAGCACGTATAGATGGCAATTTGGACTACAGAGACCATGAAAAAGACCAGATGACTTGCTTGGATACGTTGGCAGCCTATTATGTACAACAGGCTCGGAAAGAAAAGAATAAAGACAATAAAAAGGATCTTATTACACAGGCAACCTTGTTGTATACAATGGCTGATAAAATTATTATGTATGATCAGGTAAAATGAGTCAAATTTCTTTGAGTCGGTGAAGAGGGAAAAATGCCATGTGAAAGCAACATGTGTGTGAAAAGGAGCAGGGTTTTTTGAAATAATTTTTTTTTAAATAGCATGGTTGAGATGTAGTTAGAAAGAAGCATTTCTCATTAAAATTAGAGTTTCTTTGGTCCCTGTATTACTTTTTTAAATAATTTTTTATTTTATTTCATTTATTCATTCAATTATATTTTAATTTAAGCAGAGAGACAGAGGTTGAGAGTGAGAGAGAGGAAGTGAGAAAGTAAGCCACCAGATTCAGGACTCAAACCCTGCTTGGCCATGTGGGAGCGTCCAGCGCCTTATCCTCCACGCCACCTGCTGGTCCCTGGTCCCTGTATTATTGAACTGATAAAACTTAACCCGCATGATGAGTCAGTTATTCTGACATCTCTAGGTGAATTTCAAGCATATTTTAAGAAATTTGAACTCCTATTTCTGTCAATGTTATTGATACAAAAACTTGGCCTTTCAGGATTTTTTTTATTTTCATATTAGGAATTGTTTATTGGTGGTTTAAACACACTACCACTGACAGAAGAGTTTGTATTATGTCCCCCTTCCTTTCTGTACAGTTTTTGTTTTAGTGTTACACATCCATGGTAAGTCATCGTTAGTCCTTAATAAAGCTTACGGTGATACATTACAGAACCATTTGTTGGGAAGAGCCTGCTTCTGCCTACTTGAAGGTGACAAAATGGATCAAGCTGATGCACAGTTTCATTTTGTACTCAACCAGTCTCCAAATAATATTCCAGCCCTTCTTGGTAAGTGATCTTTGGCAACAATCTTAGGAATCTGTCTTTTATAGCATATGCCTGGAATATACATCTTTGTATTACAGTAACTCCTTAATAACTGAGCTGGATAGCAAAATAGAAGAGTTTTATCTTGTTAAAAATGGAACTATCAGGGCCAGCAAGTGGCATAGTGGTTAAGGTGCTGGACTCCCACATGATTGACCATGGTTCAAATCCTGGGCCCAGTGGCTTAAAAAATGCACCAGGTGTGTGTCTGCTCAAAATCCCAAGAGAAGGGAACCAGCAGTTAGCATAATGGCTATGTCGCTGGACTCCCACGTAGTCGACCGCGTTTCGTGTCCCGGACCCGGTGGCTTAAAACTCAAGCCGGGCGCATGTGCGTGCGTGCCCAAGATCCCGAGAGGAGAATGGAGGAGAAGGGATTGCGGCGTGACCATTCCCCCTGGGGGGTGATTTCTCGCTTTCTGTCTCTATGTCTCTCTCTGTCTGTCTGGCGAGCGCACGCGCCCTACAGTGAAAATCTCTCAAAAAAAAAAAAAAAAAATCCCAAGAGAAGAATGGAGAAGGGATTGTGGCAAAACCATCCCCCCGAGGGGATGTCTGTCTCTGGCAAGTGCACACACACCTTACGGCAAAAACCTTAAACAAAAAAGAAACTATCTACAAATTATTCTTCAAGTTGCAGAAATAAAATACATACCAGGTAAGAGTGATATGGTATTCACTTCCAAAGAGTCAGTAAACCATCTCTACTTCTAGCTCTTTCAGTTATTACTTTATAACATGTAAAATATACACAGAATGTTGAACTTTTAGATATGAATTAATATGCTTTTATGGGAAACATGTTTTTAGTAAGAAATCATGTTCACTGTTTTTTTAATTCCTTCTATAAGATGTATGTAATTTAAGTGAGTTCTTGTAAAGCATAGCAGGCCTATGGGGCTGGATGGTGGCACAGCAGTAAAACTTGGGGCTCTGTGAAACTGGCCTGGAAGGTTACCGGTTTGTGTCTGCAGATCTCACTGGATACACCAGGTGCAAATGTGCTTATGCTCTAGTATGGCTGAAGCTGGGGGTGGATTGTGGAGTTGGAACTTTATGGGGGTGATGCGGTGTGTGTATTTGTCTCTGTCTCTCTTGCTCATGGAATAAATAAACCCAAAGCATAGCAGTCAACCAGTCTCAACCAGTACTTAACCAATCAACAATCAGATAGTGAATGTTTATTTTAAAAAATCATTACAGGTAAAGCTTGCATTTCATTCAACAAGAAGGATTATAGAGGGGCTCTTGCTTACTATAAGAAAGCATTGCGTACCAACCCAGGATGTCCAGGTAAGAGAAAACTTTATTTTAGGTCTAAGTTGTGTATGACTCAACTTAAACTGGAGGATTTGGCAGTAGCTTATGAAGTTAGTTGTGAAAAGATAACTTTTGGATTATTGAAAGGACAGCATAGAGAGTGTATGTGTTATGTTTGATTCAAAAGCTGATAGTAGATCATATATTTCTGCCCTATAGTATTTTTCTTTCCAAAATGTCACTCATTTGGCAAATTTTTATTGAGTAACAATTACATGCTGGGCACTATTCTAAATCCTGAGAATGCAATAACAAATCAAAGACCAAAGTCCCTGCCTTCACGAAATTCACTTTCTAATAGAAAAGATGTGAAAATATATACCGTATAAGGTATGGTAAGGGCTAAGGAGAGTAAAGTAGAAGAATAGAAAAGATGTGAAAATATATACCGTATAGGGTGTTGGTAAGGGCTAAGGAGAATAAAGTAGAAAGAGGGTATGAGAAACGGGAATTGCTTGAAGAAGGTGACCAGGGAAATGTACCAGGGATTATAGCATTTGAATAAAGACTTAAAAAAGCTAAGAGCCATGCAGGCATGCGGGAGAAGATCATTCCCAGAGATGGAGAACACAGGAGGTACAAAGGTATCTGAAATGGATATATAGAAAGAGTAAAAGGGTGAAGGGGAAGAGAGAAAATGATAGGAGGAAGGGAGAAAAGTAGGAAGAAATAGAGTTGAAGATACAACCAGGGACCAATCATATAGGGCATCACAGATTATTTTAAAGACATCAGCTTTTACTCTGACAGAGTAGAAGCCATTGAAGGGCTTTGGGAAGAGGAATAACATGATCTTATATTTAAAAAGATCACTTGAGCTCCTGGATTGAGACTAGAGTTGGGAGTGATAGGAGTGGGCAAGGACAGAAGTAAACAGGGAGAAGTTATTGCAGGCAGGCAGGTCAGGGGTGATTGTGGCTCGCACTAAGGTGATAACAGTGAAAGTGCACAAATGGTCAGATTCTAAATATATTTTAAAGGGAAAGCTGATAGAGTAGACGTGACATGTGGGACAAAGTAAGAGTCAAAGGTAACTCCTTAGCACAAACAATTGGAAGAATGGTGTTACATATAGAAAATAGTTCAAGAGGAGATTGTTTAATTTTAAAATTTTTCCCAGTTTAATATAAATGAGTAATATAGCCTGACGTTAAACGTACAGTTTTATTGACACATAATAATTATGCATGTTTGTGGGAGCAGTGTGATTTTTTTCCAGTATGTGGATTAGAAGTGTAATGATTAAATAGTGTAATTAGCATATTTATCATCTCAACCATTTGTCAATTATTTTGTGTTGGAAACATCCAAGTCCTCTTTTTAAACTAAGATATACAATAAAATGCTCTTAACAGTACTTACTGTGTTGTACTTTATCATACTAGAACTATTTCTCTTTATCTATAATTTCGTCTCCACTAACCAACATCTCTCCATCTGTCCCTCCCACCATTCCTAGCCTTTAGCAGTCACTCTTCTCTCTACTTCCATGAGTCATCTTTTTTAGTTTCCGTATATGCATGAAAATATGGAGTATTTATATTTCTATGTTTAGCTTATTTCTATTAACATAAAACCCTCCCAGCTCACATATGTTGCCTCAAATAACAGGATTTTATTCTTTTCAATAAATGAATTAAAAACATGGAGCATGGGTTCAAGATGCCCAGTATTATCAGGTCTCCGAATATGAAATGGGAACCTTCTAGTAGGTCAGTGTCACAGAATATGGCCACTTTCTGGTCCCAGAGACCACATTTCTTTTATTTGTCTGCTGATGGACTCAGATTGATTTCATTTCTTAGCTATTGTGAATAGTGCTGCAATAAACTTTGGAGTGTAGATATCCTTACAACATACTGATTTCTTTTCTTTTTAGATATATACCTAGTACTGGGATTGCTGGATCATACTGCAGTTCTGGTTTTACTTTTTTGAGTACTCTCCATACTGTTTTCCATAATGACTGTACCAATTTCCATTCCCACCAATAGTGTAAGAGTTCCCCTTTCAGACCAGCCAGTGGTGTGGTAGTTAAGGCATCTGGATCCCATATAGCCAACTGCACAGTTTGAGTTCTGTACCCAGTGATTTTAAAAATAGACTGGGCACATGCACATGCATGCCCAAAATCCCAAGAGAAGAATGGAGAAGAGACTGCAGCATGGCAGTCCCCTCTGGGTGATCCCCTCCCCAACTGCCGTATCTCTCCTACAAGCACACATGGCCTGTAGCAAACTTTAAAAAAAAAAAAAAGAATTCTCCTATTAATAGAGCCTCAGCAGCTCACCAGCATTCATTCATTCATTCATTCATTCATTTATTAAATAGAGGGGAGAGAGAGTTATTTTTGACAGTCTTACTACGTTGGGATCCTCCTGCCCCAGCCTCCCAGTTGGTGAGGACTACAGGGACACACTATCACACCTAGCCTAAATTGGTCTGGGAACCAAACCCTCCCATGCAGCCTTAGCCTTACAAAGCAGAACCCTGCTTCTTATGTCATCGGGGCTGGGCTTTTTGTATTTTTAATAATAGCTATCTAGCTGGGGGAGGGGGGGTGGTATCTAATAGTGATTTTAATTTGCATTTCACTGATGATTAGTAATGTTGAATATTTTGTCATATGCTTTTCAACCATTTATATGTCTTCTAAAGACTGTTTATTTGCCCTCCCTTTTTTATTTGCTAAAAACTTTGAGTTCCTTTTATATTCTGATTATCCCTTGTCAGATGTAGTGTTTGTAAATATTTTCTCTCATTCCATAGGTTCTCTTTACCCCTCTCTCCCCTTTTTATTTGAGAGATTTTTTTGGAATAGGCATGTATACTGGCCAGAGAGACAGAAAGAAACAAAGAGACAGAAAGTGAGAAATCACCCCCCCAGGGTTATAGCCATGCTGCAGATCCCTTCTTTATTCTCTCAGGATTTTCGGCACACACGCACATGCACCTGACTTGAGTTTCAAGCTACCAGGTTCTGGGACTTGAATCATGGTCCTCTGCTTGAGAGTCCAGTGACATAAACCATTATGACATCTCCTGGCTCCATGTCTTTACTCTTTTGATGACGTTCTTTGCTGTGCTGGAAGTTTTTACTTTCATGCAATCCCGTTTGTTTGTTTTTGTTTTGTCACCTGAATTTTAAGGTTTTAGTCTAGGTTTTTACCTAGATCACTATTATGAAGCATTTCCCCTCTGTTTTCTTGTAGTTTCATAGTTTTGGGTGCATTTAAGTCATTAATTCATTTTGAGTTTTACTCATTCCATAGGTTCTCTTTACCCTTCTCCCCCCTTTTTATTTGAGAAATTTTTTGGAATAGGCATGTATACTGGCCAGAGAGACAGAAAAAGACAAAGAGACAGATTTTTGTATATGGTGAGAGATAGGGGTCTAGTTTCACTCTTCTCACATGGATGTAGTTTTCTTAGCACCATTTATCAAAGAAACTGTCTTTTCCCCAATCGATGTTCTTGGCACCTTGTCAAAAGTCAGGTGGGTGTATATACATAGATTAATTTATGGGTTGTCTGTTCTGTCCCATTGGTTTGTGTGTCTGTTTTTATGCCAGTACCATGCTGTTTTGATTATTATAGGTTTGTAGTATATTTTAAAGTCTGGTAGTGTGATATGTCCAGCTTTATTCTTTTTGCACATAATTGCTTTGGATATTTGGAGATTTCTTTAGTTCTATATACATTTTATAATTATTTATTGTATTTTTGTGTAGAATGACATTGGTATTTTGATAGGTATTACATTAATCTATAGATTGGTTTTGGTCATATGGACATTTGAATGATATTGATTCTTCTAATTCAAGGGATATCATTCCTTTTTTTGGTGTCTTCAATTTCTTTCATTAGTATTTTATAATTTTCATTATAGGGATCTTTCATTTGCCTGTATTTATTTCTAGATATTTTCTTTATAGCTATTGAAAATGGGCTTGCTTTTGTGTTTTGTTTTTCAGATAGTTCATTATTTGTGTATTAAAAACAGTAGAAGTTTTGGGGCAGGTATGTGGCATGGTGGTTAAGGGGACTGGACTCCCACATGACTGACGATGGTTCAAGTCCTGGACCTGGAAGAAACTATCTACAAATTATTCTTCAAGTTGCAGAAATAAAATACATACCAGGTAAGAGTGATATGGTATTCACTTCCAAAGAGTCAGTAAACCATCTCTACTTCTAGCTCTTTCAGTTATTACTTTATAACATGTAAAATATACACAGAATGTTGAACTTTTAGATATGAATTAATATGCTTTTATGGGAAACATGTTTTTAGTAAGAAATCATGTTCACTGTTTTTTTAATTCCTTCTATAAGATGTATGTAATTTAAGTGAGTTCTTGTAAAGCATAGCAGGCCTATGGGGCTGGATGGTGGCACAGCAGTAAAACTTGGGGCTCTGTGAAACTGGCCTGGAAGGTTACCGGTTTGTGTCTGCAGATCTCACTGGATACACCAGGTGCAAATGTGCTTATGCTCTAGTATGGCTGAAGCTGGGGGTGGATTGTGGAGTTGGAACTTTATGGGGGTGATGCGGTGTGTGTATTTGTCTCTGTCTCTCTTGCTCATGGAATAAATAAACCCAAAGCATAGCAGTCAACCAGTCTCAACCAGTACTTAACCAATCAACAATCAGATAGTGAATGTTTATTTTAAAAAATCATTACAGGTAAAGCTTGCATTTCATTCAACAAGAAGGATTATAGAGGGGCTCTTGCTTACTATAAGAAAGCATTGCGTACCAACCCAGGATGTCCAGGTAAGAGAAAACTTTATTTTAGGTCTAAGTTGTGTATGACTCAACTTAAACTGGAGGATTTGGCAGTAGCTTATGAAGTTAGTTGTGAAAAGATAACTTTTGGATTATTGAAAGGACAGCATAGAGAGTGTATGTGTTATGTTTGATTCAAAAGCTGATAGTAGATCATATATTTCTGCCCTATAGTATTTTTCTTTCCAAAATGTCACTCATTTGGCAAATTTTTATTGAGTAACAATTACATGCTGGGCACTATTCTAAATCCTGAGAATGCAATAACAAATCAAAGACCAAAGTCCCTGCCTTCACGAAATTCACTTTCTAATAGAAAAGATGTGAAAATATATACCGTATAGGGTGTTGGTAAGGGCTAAGGAGAATAAAGTAGAAAGAGGGTATGAGAAACGGGAATTGCTTGAAGAAGGTGACCAGGGAAATGTACCAGGGATTATAGCATTTGAATAAAGACTTAAAAAAGCTAAGAGCCATGCAGGCATGCGGGAGAAGATCATTCCCAGAGATGGAGAACACAGGAGGTACAAAGGTATCTGAAATGGATATATAGAAAGAGTAAAAGGGTGAAGGGGAAGAGAGAAAATGATAGGAGGAAGGGAGAAAAGTAGGAAGAAATAGAGTTGAAGATACAACCAGGGACCAATCATATAGGGCATCACAGATTATTTTAAAGACATCAGCTTTTACTCTGACAGAGTAGAAGCCATTGAAGGGCTTTGGGAAGAGGAATAACATGATCTTATATTTAAAAAGATCACTTGAGCTCCTGGATTGAGACTAGAGTTGGGAGTGATAGGAGTGGGCAAGGACAGAAGTAAACAGGGAGAAGTTATTGCAGGCAGGCAGGTCAGGGGTGATTGTGGCTCGCACTAAGGTGATAACAGTGAAAGTGCACAAATGGTCAGATTCTAAATATATTTTAAAGGGAAAGCTGATAGAGTAGACGTGACATGTGGGACAAAGTAAGAGTCAAAGGTAACTCCTTAGCACAAACAATTGGAAGAATGGTGTTACATATAGAAAATAGTTCAAGAGGAGATTGTTTAATTTTAAAATTTTTCCCAGTTTAATATAAATGAGTAATATAGCCTGACGTTAAACGTACAGTTTTATTGACACATAATAATTATGCATGTTTGTGGGAGCAGTGTGATTTTTTTCCAGTATGTGGATTAGAAGTGTAATGATTAAATAGTGTAATTAGCATATTTATCATCTCAACCATTTGTCAATTATTTTGTGTTGGAAACATCCAAGTCCTCTTTTTAAACTAAGATATACAATAAAATGCTCTTAACAGTACTTACTGTGTTGTACTTTATCATACTAGAACTATTTCTCTTTATCTATAATTTCGTCTCCACTAACCAACATCTCTCCATCTGTCCCTCCCACCATTCCTAGCCTTTAGCAGTCACTCTTCTCTCTACTTCCATGAGTCATCTTTTTTAGTTTCCGTATATGCATGAAAATATGGAGTATTTATATTTCTATGTTTAGCTTATTTCTATTAACATAAAACCCTCCCAGCTCACATATGTTGCCTCAAATAACAGGATTTTATTCTTTTCAATAAATGAATTAAAAACATGGAGCATGGGTTCAAGATGCCCAGTATTATCAGGTCTCCGAATATGAAATGGGAACCTTCTAGTAGGTCAGTGTCACAGAATATGGCCACTGTCTGGTCCCAGAGACCACATTTCTTTTATTTGTCTGCTGATGGACTCAGATTGATTTCATTTCTTAGCTATTGTGAATAGTGCTGCAATAAACTTTGGAGTGTAGATATCCTTACAACATACTGATTTCTTTTCTTTTTAGATATATACCTAGTACTGGGATTGCTGGATCATACTGCAGTTCTGGTTTTACTTTTTTGAGTACTCTCCATACTGTTTTCCATAATGACTGTACCAATTTCCATTCCCACCAATAGTGTAAGAGTTCCCCTTTCAGACCAGCCAGTGGTGTGGTAGTTAAGGCATCTGGATCCCATATAGCCAACTGCACAGTTTGAGTTCTGTACCCAGTGATTTTAAAAATAGACTGGGCACATGCACATGCATGCCCAAAATCCCAAGAGAAGAATGGAGAAGAGACTGCAGCATGGCAGTCCCCTCTGGGTGATCCCCTCCCCAACTGCCGTATCTCTCCTACAAGCACACATGGCCTGTAGCAAACTTTAAAAAAAAAAAAAAAGAATTCTCCTATTAATAGAGCCTCAGCAGCTCACCAGCATTCATTCATTCATTCATTCATTCATTTATTAAATAGAGGGGAGAGAGAGTTATTTTTGACAGTCTTACTACGTTGGGATCCTCCTGCCCCAGCCTCCCAGTTGGTGAGGACTACAGGGACACACTATCACACCTAGCCTAAATTGGTCTGGGAACCAAACCCTCCCATGCAGCCTTAGCCTTACAAAGCAGAACCCTGCTTCTTATGTCATCGGGGCTGGGCTTTTTGTATTTTTAATAATAGCTATCTAGCTGGGGGAGGGGGGGTGGTATCTAATAGTGATTTTAATTTGCATTTCACTGATGATTAGTAATGTTGAATATTTTGTCATATGCTTTTCAACCATTTATATGTCTTCTAAAGACTGTTTATTTGCCCTCCCTTTTTTATTTGCTAAAAACTTTGAGTTCCTTTTATATTCTGATTATCCCTTGTCAGATGTAGTGTTTGTAAATATTTTCTCTCATTCCATAGGTTCTCTTTACCCCTCTCTCCCCTTTTTATTTGAGAGATTTTTTTGGAATAGGCATGTATACTGGCCAGAGAGACAGAAAGAAACAAAGAGACAGAAAGTGAGAAATCACCCCCCCAGGGTTATAGCCATGCTGCAGATCCCTTCTTTATTCTCTCAGGATTTTCGGCACACACGCACATGCACCTGACTTGAGTTTCAAGCTACCAGGTTCTGGGACTTGAATCATGGTCCTCTACTTGAGAGTCCAGTGACATAAACCATTATGACATCTCCTGGCTCCATGTCTTTACTCTTTTGATGACGTTCTTTGCTGTGCTGGAAGTTTTTACTTTCATGCAATCCCGTTTGTTTGTTTTTGTTTTGTCACCTGAATTTTAAGGTTTTAGTCTAGGTTTTTACCTAGATCACTATTATGAAGCATTTCCCCTCTGTTTTCTTGTAGTTTCATAGTTTTGGGTGCATTTAAGTCATTAATTCATTTTGAGTTTTACTCATTCCATAGGTTCTCTTTACCCTTCTCCCCCCTTTTTATTTGAGAAATTTTTTGGAATAGGCATGTATACTGGCCAGAGAGACAGAAAAAGACAAAGAGACAGATTTTTGTATATGGTGAGAGATAGGGGTCTAGTTTCACTCTTCTCACATGGATGTAGTTTTCTTAGCACCATTTATCAAAGAAACTGTCTTTTCCCCAATCGATGTTCTTGGCACCTTGTCAAAAGTCAGGTGGGTGTATATACATAGATTAATTTATGGGTTGTCTGTTCTGTCCCATTGGTTTGTGTGTCTGTTTTTATGCCAGTACCATGCTGTTTTGATTATTATAGGTTTGTAGTATATTTTAAAGTCTGGTAGTGTGATATGTCCAGCTTTATTCTTTTTGCACATAATTGCTTTGGATATTTGGAGATTTCTTTAGTTCTATATACATTTTATAATTATTTATTGTATTTTTGTGTAGAATGACATTGGTATTTTGATAGGTATTACATTAATCTATAGATTGGTTTTGGTCATATGGACATTTGAATGATATTGATTCTTCTAATTCAAGGGATATCATTCCTTTTTTTGGTGTCTTCAATTTCTTTCATTAGTATTTTATAATTTTCATTATAGGGATCTTTCATTTGCCTGTATTTATTTCTAGATATTTTCTTTATAGCTATTGAAAATGGGCTTGCTTTTGTGTTTTGTTTTTCAGATAGTTCATTATTTGTGTATTAAAAACAGTAGAAGTTTTGGGGCAGGTATGTGGCATGGTGGTTAAGGGGACTGGACTCCCACATGACTGACGATGGTTCAAGTCCTGGACCTGGTGGCTTGCTTTCTCACTTTCTGACTCTCATTCTCTCTCACTCTGTCCTTCTCTGTTCAAATTAAAATAAATAAGTAAAAGAATTCTTTAAAACAGTAAAAGTTTTTATATGTTGATCTTGTATTATACAACTTTACTGGATTTGTTTATAAGTTCTAAGAGCATTTTGGTGGTGGTCGTTAGGTTTTTCTTTTTTTTTTTTTTTAAATTGCTATAGGGTGCATGTACTCT
>NW_006204627.1:2067078-2104254 GCF_000334495.1 Tupaia belangeri chinensis | reverse complement strand
TACACTGTTACTGGCTGGCCTGTGTTGTATATAAAATGTTACCTCTAAGTGGACAATTTGAAGAGAAACTAGTTTTAGACAAAAAATTTCATATGCTTTTTAGATATACTAGTGGAAAGGTCAGAATGGTGGAGTTTAGGAATGAGATCTGGAGTAAAGTAATTCATTTGAAAGTCATCCATTCCTAGCCTTTAGCAGTCACTCTTCTCTCTACTTCCATGAGTCATCTTTTTTAGTTTCCGTATATGCATGAAAATATGGAGTATTTATATTTCTATGTTTAGCTTATTTCTATTAACATAAAACCCTCCCAGCTCACATATGTTGCCTCAAATAACAGGATTTTATTCTTTTCAATAAATGAATTAAAAACATGGAGCATGGGTTCAAGATGCCCAGTATTATCAGGTCTCCGAATATGAAATGGGAACCTTCTAGTAGGTCAGTGTCACAGAATATGGCCACTGTCTGGTCCCAGAGACCACATTTCTTTTATTTGTCTGCTGATGGACTCAGATTGATTTCATTTCTTAGCTATTGTGAATAGTGCTGCAATAAACTTTGGAGTGTAGATATCCTTACAACATACTGATTTCTTTTCTTTTTAGATATATACCTAGTACTGGGATTGCTGGATCATACTGCAGTTCTGGTTTTACTTTTTTGAGTACTCTCCATACTGTTTTCCATAATGACTGTACCAATTTCCATTCCCACCAATAGTGTAAGAGTTCCCCTTTCAGACCAGCCAGTGGTGTGGTAGTTAAGGCATCTGGATCCCATATAGCCAACTGCACAGTTTGAGTTCTGTACCCAGTGATTTTAAAAATAGACTGGGCACATGCACATGCATGCCCAAAATCCCAAGAGAAGAATGGAGAAGAGACTGCAGCATGGCAGTCCCCTCTGGGTGATCCCCTCCCCAACTGCCGTATCTCTCCTACAAGCACACATGGCCTGTAGCAAACTTTAAAAAAAAAAAAAAAGAATTCTCCTATTAATAGAGCCTCAGCAGCTCACCAGCATTCATTCATTCATTCATTCATTCATTTATTAAATAGAGGGGAGAGAGAGTTATTTTTGACAGTCTTACTACGTTGGGATCCTCCTGCCCCAGCCTCCCAGTTGGTGAGGACTACAGGGACACACTATCACACCTAGCCTAAATTGGTCTGGGAACCAAACCCTCCCATGCAGCCTTAGCCTTACAAAGCAGAACCCTGCTTCTTATGTCATCGGGGCTGGGCTTTTTGTATTTTTAATAATAGCTATCTAGCTGGGGGAGGGGGGGTGGTATCTAATAGTGATTTTAATTTGCATTTCACTGATGATTAGTAATGTTGAATATTTTGTCATATGCTTTTCAACCATTTATATGTCTTCTAAAGACTGTTTATTTGCCCTCCCTTTTTTATTTGCTAAAAACTTTGAGTTCCTTTTATATTCTGATTATCCCTTGTCAGATGTAGTGTTTGTAAATATTTTCTCTCATTCCATAGGTTCTCTTTACCCCTCTCTCCCCTTTTTATTTGAGAGATTTTTTTGGAATAGGCATGTATACTGGCCAGAGAGACAGAAAGAAACAAAGAGACAGAAAGTGAGAAATCACCCCCCCAGGGTTATAGCCATGCTGCAGATCCCTTCTTTATTCTCTCAGGATTTTCGGCACACACGCACATGCACCTGACTTGAGTTTCAAGCTACCAGGTTCTGGGACTTGAATCATGGTCCTCTACTTGAGAGTCCAGTGACATAAACCATTATGACATCTCCTGGCTCCATGTCTTTACTCTTTTGATGACGTTCTTTGCTGTGCTGGAAGTTTTTACTTTCATGCAATCCCGTTTGTTTGTTTTTGTTTTGTCACCTGAATTTTAAGGTTTTAGTCTAGGTTTTTACCTAGATCACTATTATGAAGCATTTCCCCTCTGTTTTCTTGTAGTTTCATAGTTTTGGGTGCATTTAAGTCATTAATTCATTTTGAGTTTTACTCATTCCATAGGTTCTCTTTACCCTTCTCCCCCCTTTTTATTTGAGAAATTTTTTGGAATAGGCATGTATACTGGCCAGAGAGACAGAAAAAGACAAAGAGACAGATTTTTGTATATGGTGAGAGATAGGGGTCTAGTTTCACTCTTCTCACATGGATGTAGTTTTCTTAGCACCATTTATCAAAGAAACTGTCTTTTCCCCAATCGATGTTCTTGGCACCTTGTCAAAAGTCAGGTGGGTGTATATACATAGATTAATTTATGGGTTGTCTGTTCTGTCCCATTGGTTTGTGTGTCTGTTTTTATGCCAGTACCATGCTGTTTTGATTATTATAGGTTTGTAGTATATTTTAAAGTCTGGTAGTGTGATATGTCCAGCTTTATTCTTTTTGCACATAATTGCTTTGGATATTTGGAGATTTCTTTAGTTCTATATACATTTTATAATTATTTATTGTATTTTTGTGTAGAATGACATTGGTATTTTGATAGGTATTACATTAATCTATAGATTGGTTTTGGTCATATGGACATTTGAATGATATTGATTCTTCTAATTCAAGGGATATCATTCCTTTTTTTGGTGTCTTCAATTTCTTTCATTAGTATTTTATAATTTTCATTATAGGGATCTTTCATTTGCCTGTATTTATTTCTAGATATTTTCTTTATAGCTATTGAAAATGGGCTTGCTTTTGTGTTTTGTTTTTCAGATAGTTCATTATTTGTGTATTAAAAACAGTAGAAGTTTTGGGGCAGGTATGTGGCATGGTGGTTAAGGGGACTGGACTCCCACATGACTGACGATGGTTCAAGTCCTGGACCTGGTGGCTTGCTTTCTCACTTTCTGACTCTCATTCTCTCTCACTCTGTCCTTCTCTGTTCAAATTAAAATAAATAAGTAAAAGAATTCTTTAAAACAGTAAAAGTTTTTATATGTTGATCTTGTATTATACAACTTTACTGGATTTGTTTATAAGTTCTAAGAGCATTTTGGTGGTGGTCGTTAGGTTTTTCTTTTTTTTTTTTTTTAATTTGCTATAGGGTGCATGTACTCTACAGAGAGAGAAAGAAAGAGAGAGAGAGAGAAAGCACACTACAGGCGGATGGTCACATCATAATTGCATCTCCTCCACACTCCTCTCAGAATTCTAGATATGCCCACACACGCACCTGGTGTGTTTTTCAAGCCATTGGGTCCAGGACTCGAACCATGCAGTCAGTCATGTGGGATCCAGCACCTTAACCACCATGCTACTGGCTGGCCTGTGTTGTATATAAAATGTTACCTCTAAGTGGACAATTTGAAGAGAAACTAGTTTTAGACAAAAAATTTCATATGCTTTTTAGATATACTAGTGGAAAGGTCAGAATGGTGGAGTTTAGGAATGAGATCTGGAGTAAAGTAATTCATTTGAAAGTCATCAACATACAGTTGGTGTATAAAGCCATTAGTCTGTATGAGGAATCTAAGGGAGTAAATAAATCTAAAAGAGAGATCTGGAGCTGGAACCCTAAAGCACACTGAGGATTAGGGAAATGAGAAGGAATCAACAAAGAAGCAGCCAGAGGTGTGGAGGAAAACAGGGTAAGTATAGTGTCTTTAAAGCCCAATATAAAATGTTTCCAGAGGAGAGGGTTACTGACAGTGTCAGATTCTCTTGTTAGGCCAAATAAAATAGGGACAAGAATTGATCATTGAATTTAGCAGCACATGCATCATTAGTAACCTTGATGAAAGCAGTTTTGCTGGTGAAGGTGAGAACTTCATTGTAACAGTTTCAAGAGGACATGAGAGAGAGGGAATAAGAGGCAGCATGTATAGTTAGATTTTTCTAAAAGGTTTGCCATCAAGTGCAGCACAGGGCTGAACTGGCCTGTGAAAGGGGAAGTGGAATCAAGAGAGAATGTTTTTAAGTTGGGATAGTGTTTGCATGTAAATAGGTGTGATCTAGAACAGTGGAAAAATTTTATGATGCAGGGAAAATAGGAGACAGTTTCTAGAGCAGAGTCCTTGAATAGATGAGAGAAAGTCTAGTGATCATTGAAGTTGGCTTTAGATAGGAACCTGTTTGTGTTTGGCATGTCCTTGAAATGTGATAGCATATGTAAGCATAGCCCCCAAGACAATCAGTCACAAAATGTAAAGTCTTATGAAACTTCTGATCTCTGTTTAAAATGTTCTCTTTGAGAATGAGAAATGAGAAATTAAAGGTAGTATAGCAAGGGTGTTAGAAAACAAGAAAAATACCAATATTATAGGTGTCTGTTCTATGAGAAAGATATCTATGATGAGGGAAGGAGATGGAGAGTAGTAGGGTCGATCTAATCTAAACCAAATTTATGGTAGGCCAAAAACTTTTACAGTGTATTGAGTCATCAGAAAGGTCTTAATATATTTTTTCTGTGTTTTTCTTTGCAAAAATGTGTCATGACTTTTCCAATAACCCAATAACTATGCTGAGGTTAATGTGAGAGACCTTGTAACTCATAAATAGAGACTGTTAAAGGGTTTTTTTTTTTTTTTTTTTTGTAACTGAACCCAAAAATGCTTTAGTTTGATGGATTGAATGATTTTATTTATTTTTTTAGCGGAAGTTCGTTTAGGAATGGGGCATTGCTTTGTGAAACTTAACAAACTAGAGAAAGCTCGTCTGGCATTCAGCAGAGCTCTGGAACTCAATTCCAAATGTGTGGGAGCATTGGTTGGACTCGCTGTTCTAGAACTCAACAATAAAGAGGTATGTGAGGCCCAGCTGTGGTGGCATAGATGGTATGACACTGCTTTGCAGTATTGGAGCCATATGGAAGACCTTGGTAGATTCCAGGGTAGCCTGAATACAGCAGGCATTCCCATGATCCTGGCTGGCTGGAAGGCTAGTGAAAGATCACAGTGTAGTAAGACCCTGTTAAGGGGACCTGTCTCTGTCTATCTCTCTCTCACTCAGCAAATAAATGAATAAATAAATAAACAAACAATAAACTTCAGGAGACCAGCAAAGGGCATAGTGGTTATGTCGGTGGACTCCCACATGGCCAACTGTGGTTTGAATCCTGGACCCAGGAGGTTGAAAATCATACTGGGCCTGTGTGCCTGCTTGTCCAAGATCCCAGAAGGAAAATGGAGGAGAAGGGATTGCATAGTGGCCATCCCCCAGGGGGTGATTTCTCACTTTCCCTCTCACTGTCTCTCTCTCTCCAGTGAGAGCACGTGCCCTATGGCAAAAACCTTTAAATTAATTAATTAAAGAATAATAAATAAATGAAATAAGTGAATCTTTAAAATAAATACATAAATAAACTTTAGAAAAAAGAGGTATATGAGTGAAAATTTACCTAGTTCCTGACTAACTTGTCAGGCCCACAGTCTCTTATCTAAAACTTATCTGACTAGATATGTCTTCAAAATCACATTTCAGATTATAGAAAGGTGATATAGTGTCTGCTGTATCGTAGTCACTATATGGCTGTTGTATCTAGGCATCTCATTAATATATTGACCTTATATGGAAGGAGGAAAGGGAAAGGATTAAAGGTTTTCTCTTAGAAAACCTGTATCTTGGGACCAGCAGTTAGTGTAATGGCTATGTCGCTGGACTCCCATGTAATCGACCGTGGTTCGAGTCCTGGAACTGGTGGCTTAAACTCACACCGGACACATGTTCATGGGTGCCCAAGATACCGAGAGGAGAAAGAAGGGATTGCAGCATGCCCATTCCCCCTGGGGGGTGATCTCTCGCTTTCTGTCTCTCTGTCTCTCTCTTGCAAGCGCACGTGCCCTATAGCAAAAACCTCTGCAAAAAGAAAACCTCTTATATTCAGAAAGATGCTTCCCATAATGCTTTTCCTTATGTATAATTATTCAGAACATGGTTACTAGAATCTTTCAGCCTCAGCACTATTGATATTTTGGGCTGGGTAATTCTTTGTTGTGGGAAATATCCTATTCCTTGGATGTTTAGCAACGTCCTTCTTCTCTAACCAATAAATGCCAGTAGCATCCCCCTGAGTTGTGATAACAAAAATGACATTATCTCCTATTGAGAACTGCTGCCTAAGATCCATCTCCAGAAAAGGGGAATAGACTGTCTTGACTGGTTTGAATGAATCAAGATTCATCCCCTGGGGTTGGGGAAGAAGGAAGGAGAGCTTTTCATGAAATCAAAGGACCTTCACAGGCTACAAAACCTGGATTCTGTTAGCAGGATCAGAGAGGTAAAAGGGCTATTAAAATGTTTGCCATTCACACCAAGAAGACAGTTAGAATCAATAACACCAAAGTTGGGCCCAGCCATGTTGGTATAGCAGAAGCACAATGCTCTGCAGTACTGGAAGCCATATGGAAGATTAGGGTTTGGTCCTTAGATTGACTTGGGGGTGTGCACATTATCTGTGATCCTGTCTGGCTGGGAGAACTGAGGGAAGGATCATGGCATGGGACCCTATTTAAGTGCTTGTCTTTCTCTGTTTCTGTCTCACTGTTTCTTCTATTGTGAAAGAGGAGGCAGGGGAGAGTAAGGTTAAAAAACAAAGGTGGCTCTCTGTGGGGAGGTGGGAAGTTATTTATCTAATAAAATAGATAAATCCCGAGCAAGAATTAAACAGTAAAATAAAAAGAGGAGAAAAAGGATACATTGTAGATTAAAAGGGGAATTTAATTACAAATACAATATAGATATTCAGGATTATAAGAGGCTTCTATATCCTGTCATGATGGTGAAATGACACAAGCTGCTTTCTATCTCAGTGTAACACATACTAATCACCTGTTTAAAAATACATTTCAGGGGAACAGCACATGGCATAATGGTTATGTCACTGGCCTCCCACATACTTGACTGTGGTTCAAGACCTGAACCTGGAGGCTTAAAACTCAAGCTGGGAGTGCATGCCCAAAATCGCGAGAGGAGAATGGAGGAGAAGGGATTGTGGCATGGCCATGACCCCGGGGAGTAATTTCTCGCTCTCTTTTTCCCTGTTTCTCTCTGTCTTTCCAGTGAACACATGCTCCCTATAGTAAAATCTCTGTATTAAATAATAATAATAATAATACAATTTAATAAAACTCAGTAAAGCTGTTGAAAATGTAGTTTTGGGAGTATTTTCGATTATTTGCCCTAGAGGTTAGCAGTAAATTTTTAAAACTATGATATTAAATATATTTATTAAATCTTCCCAGTATCAGAGGACAGAGTGTTCTTTACAATAGGGCTTTTATAATTTTTTTGAAGAAAATGAAATATGAACTATGATAACTCACCATTTGAAAATTTTCATCTTTTAAACTAAAATAAGAACTTTATTTGGCATCTGAATTTAGGAATATATGTCCTTATATATAACCTTATTTCTTGAACATATAAATAAAGCTTTGGAAAATTACTAATTACATAGTGTTTTCACTCTGTGCTATTATAATATTTTCTTTCAGGCTGATTCCATCAAAAATGGTGTCCAGCTCCTTTCCAGAGCCTATACCATTGATCCTAGCAACCCTATGGTACTGAACCACTTGGCAAATCACTTTTTCTTCAAAAAGGTGGGAGAAGTTGTTTTTTCTGAAGTCTTGATTTTTGGTTTTCTGTGCTGTAGTTGATACTTTATGTTTTTAACTTGAAATTTAAGAGACCAGCTCCATGGCCTGTGGTTAAGGCAGCCAGATCATACATGGCTGACCATACACTTCAAGTCTTGGACTCAGCAACTTGAGAAAGAGGTAGGGATGTGTGTGTGTGTGTGTGTGTGTGTGTATGTGTGCGCACATGCGTGCATGCACGTGTGTGTGTGTGTGCACACACGTGCCCAAAATCCTGAAAGGAGGGAGAGATGGAGGAGAAGAGATTGCATCATGACCATGTCCCATGGGAGTGCTTTCTCCGCTCCTTCTGCTTTTCTCTGGTGAGTGCACTCACTTGCTAACATTTTTTAAATGTCGAAGTTGTCTTCTTTTTCCCTTAAATTAGAGTTTCTATTAGTTATTTGGAAGGTGGGTATGTTCATTTGTTCGTTTATTCATTTAATATTTATTGACCCTTTTTACTGGACTCAACACTTGGATAGGGATGTGGAAATAAGTTAGACATGGTTTCTGCACTTAAGGAATTTAGTTTCATAGGAAACAGACATGTAAGCAAATGTAAATGTAAAGTTAAAGGTCTCTGTCAGTTCTGGTAGAGAAATGGGGAAGTGATTGATTGTTTAAGAAGAGTTTTCAGGGCTGCCATGTGGCATGGTGGTTAAGGGCACTGGACTCCCACATGACTGACTGCAGTTCAAGTCCCAGACCTAGCAACTTGCTTTCTCACTTTCTCTGTCTCTCTCTCTCATACTCTCCCTCTCTAGTTAAATTAAATAAATAAATGAATTTAAATAAAATAATTTTTTTGAAAAAAAAAAATAGGGTTTTCAACAACTCAAAAAAGAACTGGGGGGACCAGCAGTTAACATAATGGCTATGTTGCTGAACTACCATGTAGTTGACCGCGGTTCAAGTCCTGGACCCGGTGGCTTAAATTCACACCGGGTGCATGTGCGTACGTGCCCAAGATCCTGAGAGGAGAACAGAGAAGAAGGGATTGCGGTGTGGCCACCCCCCTGGGGGGTGATTTCTCGCTTTCTGTCTCTCTGTCTTTCTCTCTCTCTCTCTCTGGTGAGTGCACGTGCCCTATAGCAAAAACCAAAAAAAAAAAGAGAGAGAGAGAACTGGGTTTTTTTAGGAGGAGATCACACGATAGAGGGAAGGGAAAAGATACAAAGCTCTGAAAAAGTCTTAAGCACTGGGGCCAGTAGGTGGCATGGTGCTGGGCTACCACATGGCCAACCACAGTTTGAGCCCTGGGCCTGGCAACTTGAAAATCACATGAGACATGTATGCATGCGTGCCTGAAATCCCAAGAGGGGAATGGAAGAGAAGGGATTGCACCATGACCATCTCCCTTGGTGGGTGATTCTCACTTTCCCTCTTTCTGTCTGTCTCAGACAAACACACATACTCTATGGCAAAAACCTAAATAAAAAAAGAAAGAAAGAAAAGAAATAGTCTTAGCTGTTTGGTTTAGTAAGAGTGTAGCATCTGATGAGCTTATGATGGACAGTTATTGAGCTCAGATAGTAGGGCTCTTGTGCAATATAAGGATTTGAACATGCTCATGTAGGCAACAAGAATCGTTGACATTTTTGTTTGCAGATTAATCATGGTGTATTTTTGAAGTCATCATTAATTCTACAGAAACAATTATATTTTAAATGTCTTAAGATACCAAATCTAAGGGCCAGCAGTTGGCATAGTGGTTAAAGCACTGAAGTCCCACATAGCCAACCATGATTGAATCCTGAAAATCATGCCAGGTGTTTGTATGTACATGCCCAAAATCGCTAGAGGAGAATGGAGGAGAAGGGATTGTGGTGTGGCCATCCCTATGCGGGATGATTTCTACTTTCTCTGATGTGTGTACGCATCCTATAGCAAAAGCCTAAAGAAAAAGAAAAACAATACTAAATCTGAGATTTCACTGACAAAGTTTCTATGCAGTAAGCTTGATGGTTTAATCTGCCACATCAAAACCAGATGCTAATTTGTACTAAGAACTTTTTGGGGTTTTTTTTTTTTGGAGAGGTTTTTGCTATATGGTGCATGCACTCGCCAGAGAGACAGAAAGCAAAAAATCACCTCCTCAGGGAGGATGGCCACTCCACACTCCTTCTCCTCCACTTTCCTCTCAGGATCTTGGGCATGCACGCATATGTGCCAGGCATGAGTTTAAGCCACCAGATCTGGGACTCTAACTGTGGTCAACTACATGGGAGTCCAGTGACTTAGCCATTACACCAATTGCTGGTCCCTGTACTAAGAACTTTAAACTAGTTAAATAGCAGTTTAGGTGAAAGTTCACAAAACTGTATCAATTTTTAAAAATAATAGCTACCATGCTGTTATTAGTATGCATTCAGTGCTTACTATTGGGTTGTCAAAACAGTCGTGACTCATTTCTGCATGGTAAAATATGTCACGATTTTTCCAACAACCCAGTAAATACTAAGCATTGTTAAAACTGCATCCTATGTGTTTACTTATGTTATCTTCACAACAATCCTAAAATGTAGGTAGGTAATCTTACTCTCATTTTGTGTATGAGTAAATTGAGTCAGAGTTAATAGTCTGAGGTCACATAGCTGTTAGCCACAGTGTTTTACTCTCTGGGTACAGAAGCATATGCTTCTTCCATGATGGATTATTGATTAAGCTTAGCTCATAATACCAAAAGACAACCAGGTAGGGAGAAGATAAAAATATATCTTATAAGCAAATGAAGCATCACTGTTTAAGATTAAACAGCTATAAAAGCTAGCCTGATGAGTTCACTCAGTTGATTTTTGATCTTCCTTGTTCAGGATTATAGTAAAGTACAGCACTTGGCTCTCCATGCATTCCATAACACGGAAGTGGAGGCTATGCAAGCAGAAAGTTGCTATCAGCTGGCTAGATCATTCCATGTTCAGGTAAGATCATTTTATAATGATTCTACTTATCTTATCCTTTGCTTTATTTACAGTTTTTTGAGTCTTTTTACTACTTTGTGCATATTATTGGTCTTGTTTTATTCTCACTTGTAGGAAGATTATGACCAAGCTTTTCAATACTACTATCAAGCCACTCAGTTTGCTTCATCCTCTTTTGTCCTACCATTTTTCGGTTTGGGACAAATGTATATTTATCGAGGTGACAAAGAAAATGCATCCCAGTGCTTTGAGAAAGTTTTGAAAGCGTACCCCAATAATTATGAGACTATGAAAATTCTTGGCTCTCTCTATGCTGCCTCAGAAGATCAAGAAAAACGAGATATTGCCAAGGTACATCTTAAATCTTAGCTATTTTTGGTTAGCTATCCTGAGTCTCCATGCTTCATTTCTTATTATTGCTAGTAGAGATAAGATAGAAGTTTTGCTGGCTGAGTTTGTTCCAATTTAGATAATAAACAGTTGGGCCAGCAGGTGGCATAGCAGTTACATCACTGGACTTCCACATGGCCAACTACAGTTCAAGCCCTGGACCTGGTGGTTTAAACTCACACTGGGTACATGTGCATCATGCCCAAGATCCTGGGAGGACAGAGAAAGGATTACAGCGAGGAGATCACCCCTGGGAGGTGATTTCTCGCTTTCTGTATTTCTGTCTCTCCCTGGAGAGTACACATACCATATAGCAAAAATCTTTCCAAAAAAAAAGATGATAAACAGTTGTCTTGTAAAATAGGTTAAAACAGCCTCCAAGTTTTTATTTCAACAGCTGATAGTTGAATTATTTTAGCCTAATGATTTCTTTTATCCCAGGGCCATTTGAAGAAGGTCACAGAACAGTATCCTGATGATGTTGAAGCTTGGATTGAATTGGCACAAATCTTAGAACAGACTGATATACAGGTATTTTAGTAATGCTTTTTGATCTCCTACATAATGTGTTTTTCGTAAGCTTCATCTTATGTTTCTTTTCAATTTCTCGTGTATTTTATTCTGTCCACCATGAAAATACAGGGTGCCCTTTCAGCCTATGGAACAGCAACACGAATCCTTCAGGAGAAGGTGCAGGCTGATGTCCCCCCAGAGATTCTGAATAATGTGGGTGCCCTCCATTTTAGACTTGGAAACCTAGGGGAGGCCAAGGTAGGAAAATAGAAATAGTCTCTTCTTTTGTACTTGATAAAGTTGAATGTACATCTTTTTTTAGTTATGTCAACTAAGACTTCTAAAAATGTCATTTTCTTTTCTTTCTCACAGAAATATTTTTTGGCATCATTGGATCGTGCAAAGGCAGAAGCTGAGCATGATGAGCATTATTACAATGCCATTTCCGTCACAACGTCATACAATTTAGCCAGGCTATATGAGGCAATGTGTGAATTCCATGAAGCAGAAAAACTATATAAAAACATCTTACGAGAACATCCTAATTATGTTGACTGTAAGAACTTTAAACTTTTTTTGGTAATAAAATTTCTAAATCCCTATAATAGAAGCAAAAATTTAACCTGGAAAATAAAAATTATGAAGGGGGCCAGCAGGTGGCATGGTGGTTAAGGCACTGGATGCTTCCACATGGCTGACCACGGTTCAAGTCCTGGCCCTGGTGGTTTACTTTCTCGCTTTCCTTCTCTCTGTGTGTCTGTCTTTCTCTGGTCAAATTAAAATAAATTAGTGAATAAATAAAATTAAATAATTCTTTACAACGAAAAATTATAAAGGTTCTAATGTCCCTTTTCTTCAACTTGAATTTGTGGCCTTAATAAAAGGTACAGCTCCTGGAACCAGCAGATGGCGTAATGTTTATGTTTCTGGACTCCTATGTAGTTGACCGTGGTTTGATTTCAGACCCAGCAGCTTAAAACTCACGCCAGGCGTGTGTGCGTGTGTGCCCAAAATTCCGAGAAGAGAATAGAAAAGGGATTGAGGCATGATCATCCTGCCTGGGAGGTGATTTCTCACTGTCTGTCTCTGTCTCTCCAGTGGAGCACACACTCCCTATGGGAGAAAAATCTCTTTTAAAAAAGTGTACCTTCATTTATATTGACACTATAAAATAAAAGAAACAACCAAAGCCAGTTGGACCCTATTTCAATAATTAGGTTCTCTTCAGTGGGTCAGTACCTTTTATTAGGCTTTTAACAACTATTTGGCATGTTTGATAACGGTTTACCTTTGTAACTGTCCTGCTTTGATCTCATGTAAACATTTTTACCATATTTATAATAGTAAGAAATAGCAGTGTTTTTTCTTGAAACAATTATTACTAAAGTGTCTCGGCTTGAGTTTTTGTAACCTGCATATTACAAAATATGAGAAGTTTTTAATTAAAAAAATAACTTATATGCTGTACTTTGTTTAAAAGACCTACCTAAATCATGATGTTTTCCTCAAATAGGAGTTATTAATTTAGTGTCTATCTTGCTACTATACTTGCAAAAGTGATTTAAAATAAATAAGATTTCATCTTAACAGCAAACTGAATTTAACTGTTTTGAGAGCAGTAGTGAGTCATCATTAGTTTCTTAAGAGCAAGACATTTTATAGAGAAAACAACAGCTTACATTTGTGTGATGTTTTATTGTTATTTAAGTGGAAGAACCTTGTTAGGAAGTCAGGTCTTTTCTTTTTAAGGTTTTTGCCATAGGGCATGCGCTTGTAGGAGGGAAACAGAGAGATAATGAGAGGGAAAACAAAGACTCACCCCTGGGGGGATGGCCATGCTGCAGTCCATTCTCTTTCTGGAAATTTAGGCATCCATGCACACATGCCTGGCATGATTTTTAAGCTACCAGCTCCGGGACTCAAACCACACTCAGCCATGTGGCAGTTCAGTGCCATAACCACTATACCACCTGCTGGCCCGCAGCTCAGGTCTTCGAACTATTTACAACAGTCTTTTACTATTTTGCCATATCACAAGTAACTTTTTAAGAAAAAGTAACTGACAGTGGTGTGCATTAGAGAGAAATTGGAAACAGAGACCAGCTACAAACTATTTAACTAACTTAACTTGAGTTAAGTCTTGGACCAGGGCACTAGCATTAGGGATGGAGTGGAAGAGATAAATACTAGACTTCTAACAATAATATGACTCTTAGGATCATGTTTGATGTTTTTTTCACCAGTGTGACTGTTCTATTTCAGGTATGGATATAGTAACAAAAACAGTTATTTCCAGGGCTGGCAGGTGGTTAAGAGGGCTGGACTCCTACATGGCTCACCATGGTCTGAATCCCAGACCTGGCAGCTTGCTTTCTCTTTCTCTCTCTCTCTCCCTCTCTCTCTCTCTCTCTCTTTCATTCTGTCCCCCTCTGGTCAAATTTAAATAAGTAAATAAAGTTAAATGAAATAATCCTTATTTTAAAAAAAAAGGGGGAATAGTTGTTTCTGAAGTATGACTTTAAAACTGTGATTCTTTCTGCTAATATTTGAACATAAATACTTTTGAATGTGTGTTTTTTAGGTTATTTGCGCCTAGGAGCCATGGCCAGAGATAAAGGAAACTTTTATGAAGCTTCAGATTGGTTTAAGGAAGCTCTTCAGATTAATCAGGTTGGTAATAATAATAACTCTAAAATTCAGGGAGAAATGATTTTTATCCCTCCAATAAATCAGTTTTTCCTCTTAATGGTGAGAAAAAAGGAGTAAGCTTGAAACCTAAGAGGACAGACATTTCAATCCTAAAACTCCAAAATAATCTTTTAGTTCATGCGTCGTATCCTGAATGCATTGCAGAGCTTGGGCCACTAAAACAGGCATCTTTGTCAGCCTCGCTGTGCTGGATTTCGTTCATGCTTTAGCCTCCCTAGTTGGTGTTTCATGCCTGCAGTTCTTTCAGATTGCCAGTGTACACTGATAGTGTCATAGTTCCAGGGTCTAAGGAGTGGTTCCATCCCTATGGCTTCACTAGGCTTTGCTCTGGTGGGACTTCCTGTGGCAACTCTGACCTCACATTTCCACTTGGCTTTGCCATAGTGGAGGCTCTCTGATGGCTCGGCCCCTGTGACAAGTCTCTGCCTAGGCCCTCAGGTTTTCTGAGACATTCGTTGAAATATAGGTGGAGGCCTCCATAGCTCCGCAGCTCTTGAATCCTGAAAGCTTACAGAACTACCTCCATGTGCATACCACCACATCTGCCACTTGTGTGTTCTGGAGTAGAGGGTGGAGCAGCAGCCATAATGGTAGGTTGAGCTTCACCTTGGACTGTGGAACATTTCACCAAGATGCAGGGAACAGTTTTGAGGCAGCTGAGATCAGCAAGCCCCTCGCCAGTGCCCTGAAACCATTCTGCTCTCCTAAGCCTCTAGCCTATGATGGAAAGGGAAGCCTCAAAGATCTTTGAAATGCCCTTGGACTTTTCTCCCATTTTCCTGACAGTTATTACCCAGATCACACTTTGCTCCGCTAATCTCTTTTGTAGCTGGTTGCTGGTATATCTTCAGTTTTCTGTTCTGAAAATGCACCTTCGTTTTCTTATCATATGGCCTGGCTGAAAATTTCCCAAAATTTTCTCCTCTGCTTCCCTTCTCATTTTAAGTTTTGTCTTTAATGATTTTCTGCACCCATATTACTATATATGATTAGGAGTGACTATGCAGTAACTTTTGTATTTCACCTTGAAATTTCATTTTCTAGCTCTTCATCACTCTTAAATTTAGCATTCCACAAAACCTTAGAGCATGAACACTTTGCAGCCAAAATTTTTGCTGTTGTATAACAAACATAGCCCTTTCTCTTCCTACTAATAATTTGGTCATTTCCACCTGAACCCACCTCAACCAGCCCTTTACTACCAGTATTTCTATCAGCATTATGGTCACTGTCATTTAACCAATCTCTAAAAGTTCCAGTCATTTCTAAACTGTTCTTCTGAGCCTCCGCCAAACTCTAGACTTCTCCTAGATTGTTTCACCAGACTTTTCCAAACCCCACTAATTACCTAGTTTCACAGTCACTTCTACATGTTCAGCTGTTTGTTATTAGCAACACCCTACTTCTGGTGCCTGTTTTCTGTTCTAGTCTGCTTTGCCGCTAATAACAGAAAATACATGGGTCTGGGTGATTTAAAAGAATGGAAGATTTTTCAGCTCAGTTTGGTGGTCTAAGGTCCAGAGACCATTTGTGGTGAAGTTCTCGTAGAGTCCCAAGGCATCACATGAGGGTAGAGCAGAGAGGCTGTGTCCATCAGTGTTTCTTCTCCTTATAAACCCACCAGATCTCATTCATATGGAGACCCCACACTAATCGCTTAATCACTCCTGAAAGTTCCACCTTTCAGTACCATGAAGATGTTAGAGTATAAGTGGTTGTATTATAATCGTGTAGTTAATGGGGTCTGTATTTTTTAGGAAATTCTCTTCCATTTCTCTCTCTTTTTGTTGTTCTTCCCTTTCCCCAGCCTATCCCATTACCTACACTTCAGCAATTGTGACCTGTCTTTTGCCCTCTCTAGTTTACTTTACTTGGGATTTAGTTAGTACCATATGAGAAAAATTTATAGAATCATAGTATCTTAGCATTTTGAATAGAATTGTAGGAGTCATTTAAACTTTTTGACTGTGGCCTATAGTAAGACACAGATTTCATATCATAACCTAGTACACATATATGTTTGTACAAACAACTGAGACAAAATTTGGCAAATTAGTATTTGTTTTTGCCAGTGGATAGTAAGTGCACTGATATTTTTACTTTATTTGACTCTATCGGAATTTTTTTTTAAAGAGAAATTTTTGCTGTTGTGCATGTGCACTCACCAAAGAGACAGAGAAATAGAAGGTGAGAAATCATCCCCCAGGGGGAATGGTCATGCCACAATTCCTTCTCCCCCATTCTTCTCTCAGAATTTTGGGCACCCATGTATACATGCCCCACAGGAGTTTTAAGCTGCTGAGTCCAGGACTTGAACCACGGTCAACTACAACTACATGGGAGTCCAGCAACATAAACATTCTGCCATCTGCTGGTCCCTCGAATAATTTCTTTTTAATTTTAATTTTTTTAATAGTTTGCTATAGGGTACATGTACTCACCAGACAGATAAAGAGAGAAAGGGAGAGGTCACCTCCTAAGGGGAATGGCCATACCACAATCCCTTCTCCTCTAGGGATTTTGGACACATATGCACACACACCCATGTGCTTTTCAAGCTGTTAGGTCCGGGACTCAAACTGCTATGTTGGCCATGTGGGATCCAGCTGCCTTAACTTCCACACCATCTTGCTCCCCTTCCATTTATTTCTTATGCTAGTAACTAAACACTAAATAGATTTTAAAGTCACTAATGGGTCCTAACTCTCAGTTTGAGAACCATTATTGTAGCTGCACAGTTCTTCATTAATCAGTTATTATGGAAAGATATTGATCACTCTCAAACTACATCACAGATTTTGCTTCTATATGTATTTTTTCAGGATCATCCAGATGCTTGGTCTTTGATTGGTAATCTCCATTTGGCAAAACAAGAATGGGGCCCAGGCCAGAAAAAATTTGAAAGGATATTAAAACAACCATCAACTCAGAGTGACACGTATTCTATGCTAGCCCTCGGCAATGTGTGGCTTCAAACCTTGCATCAGCCCACCCGAGATCGAGAAAAGGTAATCTCTCTTTGTCTTTTTAAACAAAACCGATACTCTGCATTCTTGTTTATTTGTTTTAAGTAATGCCTGTTTCTTTTCATAGGAAAAGCGTCATCAAGACCGTGCTCTGGCCATCTACAAACAAGTGCTCAGAAATGATGCAAAGAATTTGTATGCTGCTAATGGCATAGGTAGCTATAAGACTTATGTTTCCATAGTACCGTGTAAGGTAAATGTTTTCTGAGGAATATTTGTAGATCTGATTTTCTCTCTAAATCTAATCAATGTAGTTTCTATATAGGATTTTTTGTTGTCTTTCTGGCTACAATTAAAAAATGTTTAAACGTGAGCCTTTTTATAACCTTAGGAGCTGTTTTGGCCCACAAAGGATATTTTCGTGAAGCTCGTGACGTATTTGCCCAAGTTAGAGAAGCAACAGCTGATATCAGTGATGTGTGGTTGAACTTAGCACACATCTATGTGGAGCAAAAGCAGTATATCAGTGCTGTACAGATGGTAATGTCTTGTCTTCCAAGATATTTTTATATCATGTTCATTGTTAGACAGTTGTTTTCTTCATCCTTCTGGTCCTGCCATGGAGCTACATGCTATCTCTTATGATCCTGTGTCTATTCAGAGGTTTATAATTGTATACTTCTGTTTATTTGCTTTGTTATTTTTTTAATTCGCCAGAGTGCACACACTCTTACTGGAGAGAAATAGGTGGTGAGTGGGGGCAGAGGGAAAGCACTCCTCATGGGGGACGGTCACACCACAGTCACTTCTCCATTTCTCATCTTGGGATTTAAGGCACACATGTTTATGTGCCCAGATTTTCAGGTCACCAGGTCTAGGACTTGAACTGCAAGGTTGGCTATGTGGGATCCAGCTACCTTAACCCCATGCCACAATTTGGCCTAAATTACATAATTTTACAATTTCAGCATTCAGTCAGAGATATAAGTCCTGATTACACCATTAATTGCGTGCCATAGGCAAAGGGCTTCCTCTCTGAGCCAGTTTCCCTATGTACTAAAGAGAGGTAATTGCACCTTAACCTCAGAAGTTTGTGAGGATCCAACAGGAAAAGTACTTGGCACTAACATGCATAGCAGAGTAGTAAGTACTCAAATAGTTGGATGTAATATTTATTTGCTCAGTGTCTGAAATTGAACTAAGTTTCAGAAAGACTGAATGAATTATTTCTAAAAAGAGAAAGAAAAACTCTGTGGAGATAAAGTTTCATGACTAGAATTTCATTATGCTTATTATATTTGTTGAGTGAGTGAACAATGAAAGTTGTTCTCAGCATCTACAGCATAAAAAGTAAAAAGACTCTTGGGCACTGTGGGATATATTATGGTCAATATTTGCACTTCCCAGAGAAAGAGAGAGTGCCCCCCCCCGCCCCCAATGAGGCATGGTCATGTGTAGTCCCTTCTCCATGTTTCCATCCTACTAGGATTTTGGACATGCATGCACATGTGCCCAGCATGTTTTTCAAGCCACCTGGGCTAGGATTCAGACCATGTTCAGCTGTGTGGGATCTGAGTCCTCTGGCTATGAGGCTACAGGGCTAACTTGATAATGTGCCTTTTATAAACACAAATTAATTATGAAGGATATTCAGGAAAAAGCTGTCTAACCATTTTTTCATGAAAAATATCTTACCTATGAACAAGGTGTATTCCAAAGTCAAAAAGTACAATATTCATGTCAAAATGAATACCAGTATTGTTTTATTGTGTTTTTTTTACCAAGAAATTAACCAGAACTGTAAGACTTGTCATGCTCATTGCCAATAGGTCCTGCCGATCTAAAGAATGGTGCTAGGGAGTATAACCAAAGGAGCCAATAAGTGGGCAATAAGCTAATTTAGGAATGTATTGCTAAAAGTATGAAAAGGATTTCCTTTCCAATTTTTTTACCCTTTCTTGCAGTGTTGGTCCAAATTTCAAATGAAAAGAAATTCTGAATCTGATTTTTCTAATATTCAGATTTTTTATGTTGTGAAAATATATCCTGATGAATGTCAAAAATCGTTTCTTAAATTATTCTCTGAAATTAACTGTTCTAAAGGAATAAAATACCTCTTCACAGACCTTTAAAAATCACTTGAATATTTTCTACAAAATGAAAATATCATTTAATCTTTGTTGTATTTTAATTATTCTTTTTTTGTAGTATGAAAATTGCCTCAGAAAGTTCTATAAGCACCAAAACACTGAAGTTGTACTCTACTTGGCCCGTGCCCTCTTCAAGTGTGGCAAGTTACAGGAGTGCAAACAGACTTTGCTGAAGGTAAAGGGGGAGCTCACTGTTACTCCCATCCATTTCTATGTTGCATCATATTTTTTTCATTATGTTTTATGCATATTCTGATACCTGCTGACCCTCTAATTGATTAAAATCCTTTTCACGTCATTAGGTCAAACAAAATACTTGCTTCATAGGGCGAGCTGGTGCACGTGTGTGTGCCCATGATCCAGACTGGCTGAGGCTAGGGGTGGATCATGGCATGAAGATGGTATTGAGGGTGCTTTTCTCCCTCCTTCTCTGTCTCTGTATCTCTCCCTCTCTCTCATGGGAGAAATAAATAAAGATAAACTTTAAAAAAAGATGTGTATTTGCTTTGTGTTTTATTTACAGGCTAGACATGTGGCACCCAGTGATACAGTTCTTATGTTTAATGTAGCCTTGGTCCTGCAAAGATTAGCTACCTCTGTTCTGAAAGATGAGAAAAGTAATCTTAAAGAAGTACTTAATGCTGTGAAAGAACTGGAGCTTGCGCACAGGTAAAAGTTTTGTAGAAACAATTATTGAAATGCTTTGTGTATTTAAAGCCATTTGTCACAAATGATGCTGAAAATCCTTTTTCTCAGAGTATGGCTTCCCAATGATATTTAAATCACAGCAGACAGCTGCCACCAGGTGGCGCCAAACCATAGACTTCTGCCAGATTAGGACCTTGTAGCCTAATACTTAGAGAACTGGCCAGTAGCTTTGTAAACTTGCCCTAGATGTTTTATTAATCTGACAGTAATGTGACTCAGCATTTTACGCATGTGAAATTTTTAGAGTTCACTTAATATTAGTTTTACTTTTTATACTAGTGTGGCTTCTTATGAGTTTTAATTTTCATTCAGCTAGGATTAAGGTTTTACCACCTCAAAAATGCTTAATAGATTTACTCAGCTCAGCTCAAAATGTATTTAACCTTATAGTATTTATTTGGTAATTCGATATTGTGGTGACATCTCTTCAGGCTTTGTCCAACCTTATTTAAATTCTTGTTTAACTGTTTTTGCCTTGCCAGGTTAATTCTAAGTGCTTTTGTGGCCTAAGTCCCTTAACCTCCATGCTGACACATTTAGTAAATTTAGTGTTTAGTAAATATTCATTGCTTGAATTGATATTTGGTTACTGGTGAGTTTACTGATAATGTTAAATATAACTTTGTCTGTCTTGATGCACTTGTCTTTTTTAAACATACTGAGTGGCTTATTGCCGAGAGGTTTTTCTCAAGTGAGTTACGTATATCATTTTCCTATTGAGATGATAACCTTTTATGTACTAAATAAATTAATGTAAGTCAGTCAGCATGTAAGCCTTTCTTCAGACCATTTTTGTTAAATATTAGAGATCTAAAGGGGCTAGGACCAGCAGGTGGCGTGGTGGTTATGGGCACTGGACTCCCACATGGCTGACCATGGTTTGAGTTCTGGACCTGGCAGCTTGCTTTCTCACTTTCTCCCTCTTGTTCTCATTCTTGCTCTGTCCCTCTCTGGTCAAATTAAAAGAATAAAGCTTGCGCACAGGTAAAAGTTTTGTAGAAACAATTATTGAAATGCTTTGTGTATTTAAAGCCATTTGTCACAAATGATGCTGAAAATCCTTTTTCTCAGAGTATGGCTTCCCAATGATATTTAAATCACAGCAGACAGCTGCCACCAGGTGGCGCCAAACCATAGACTTCTGCCAGATTAGGACCTTGTAGCCTAATACTTAGAGAACTGGCCAGTAGCTTTGTAAACTTGCCCTAGATGTTTTATTAATCTGACAGTAATGTGACTCAGCATTTTACGCATGTGAAATTTTTAGAGTTCACTTAATATTAGTTTTACTTTTTATACTAGTGTGGCTTCTTATGAGTTTTAATTTTCATTCAGCTAGGATTAAGGTTTTACCACCTCAAAAATGCTTAATAGATTTACTCAGCTCAGCTCAAAATGTATTTAACCTTATAGTATTTATTTGGTAATTCGATATTGTGGTGACATCTCTTCAGGCTTTGTCCAACCTTATTTAAATTCTTGTTTAACTGTTTTTGCCTTGCCAGGTTAATTCTAAGTGCTTTTGTGGCCTAAGTCCCTTAACCTCCATGCTGACACATTTAGTAAATTTAGTGTTTAGTAAATATTCATTGCTTGAATTGATATTTGGTTACTGGTGAGTTTACTGATAATGTTAAATATAACTTTGTCTGTCTTGATGCACTTGTCTTTTTTAAACATACTGAGTGGCTTATTGCCGAGAGGTTTTTCTCAAGTGAGTTACGTATATCATTTTCCTATTGAGATGATAACCTTTTATGTACTAAATAAATTAATGTAAGTCAGTCAGCATGTAAGCCTTTCTTCAGACCATTTTTGTTAAATATTAGAGATCTAAAGGGGCTAGGACCAGCAGGTGGCGTGGTGGTTATGGGCACTGGACTCCCACATGGCTGACCATGGTTTGAGTTCTGGACCTGGCAGCTTGCTTTCTCACTTTCTCCCTCTTGTTCTCATTCTTGCTCTGTCCCTCTCTGGTCAAATTAAAAGAATAAATAAATAAAGTTAAAATAAAATAATTCTTTTTAAAAAAAGAAAGAAATATAAAGGGCCTTGTCTCATTAGAATTATTTTTAATAAAATATTTTTTCTTTTCATTCCATTAAGATACTTCAGTTACTTGAGTAAAGTGGGAGATAAAATGAGATTCGATTTGGCTCTTGCTGCTACAGAAGCCAGGTAATGTTACTATTTAGGGAAGGTGGCTTTTGGTGAGGCTGTGATACTGGTGCATATTGGGAGAGGGACACAGTGGTAAGGGCTCTTGACCTAGGGTATACTCTTTCACACTCCTCCAGGATTCCCTAATCCCAAGGTATGCCAGGCCTTTTTCTTTATGGAGAACCTGGAAAAATTAATTTAGTACCAGTCCTTGGGCTGCGGGGAAAAGTACTTTTCTATTTCACTAATGACAGCTGTGTCACCAGAATCAAGATACAATTCCTGGCTCTTTCAGTCATATGTGAAGACAGTGTTGGAAATCCTTTGGCTTGCTTTGGGAGGACATTCATAGTCTGGAAACTTAAAATAGTTGACATTGTTGGCTTGTGATAAACTAAGTTAATTTTGCTAATTAAGATTTTATATAGATAACAGCTCATGTTCTGCTTTAAATTTTTTGTGTAAGGAAAACAGTTGCCCTGAGCTCTTGAGCAAAGTATACTAATTACATTCCTGTTTCTCTAAATCTGAAACATTCTAGGCAGTGTTCTGACTTACTGAGTCAGGCCCAGTACCATGTGGCCCGGGCACGCAAACAAGATGAAGAAGAACGGGAACTGCGGGCCAAACAAGAGCAAGAAAAGGAACTCTTGAGGCAGAAGCTCCTTAAGGAACAGGTACCTATTCTGTTTTCTAGTTACACTAGAATTAATTGTGTGCATACTTAGACTTTGTACATTTAAAAATATGTCCTCTGCTTAAGATGCTAGCTGTGAATTTTTTCATAATGAGAACATTTTGATGGTTTTTGTCCCCACCTTCCTCATAGGAAGAGAAACGTCTCAGAGAAAAGGAAGAACAAAAGAAGCTTTTGGAACAGCGAGCCCAGTATGTGGAGAAGACCAAAAATATTCTTATGTTTACTGGCGAGACTGAAGCAACAAAAGAGAAGAAGAGAGGTGGTGGTGGGCGGGTAAGATGCAGTTCCTGGCACTGACGTCATCAGTCCCTGTCTTCTGGCTTTCAGATATGAAGATAATTGGTTCAATTCACTGTGTACTTAGTTCTTAGCTTTGACTTCATCCTTGCTAAGGGATAGTCTTACAACACAGAGAATGATTTAAACAGTGCTCAGAATTTAGAAATGCATTTCAAGGTTAGTTAAGTACATTTTTCATTGTGGTGACTTTTTTAAAAGAAATTTTTGTTGGGGGGCCAGCAGATGGCATAAAGGTTTCGTCACTGGACTCCCATGTAGTCATCCATAGTTTGAGTCCCAGACCCGGTGACTTAAACTCATGCTGGTCATCTGTGCATGTTTGCCCAAGATATCCCAAGAGGAGAATGGAAGAGAAGGGATTGTGGCGTGGCCAACCCTGCTTGAAGATGATTTCTCTCTTTCTGTCTATCCTTGTCTTTCCAGGGAGCGCACATGCCCTATAGCAAAAATCTCTCTTGGAAAAAAAAAAAAGAAAGAAAGAAATTTTTGCTGTAGGGCACATGCACTCACCAGAGGGACAAATAGGCAGAAAGAAAGAAATCACCCCCCCACACACACAGAGCAGATGTCTACACCTTCTCCTCTATTCTCTCTATGCATGCACACATGCCCAGAGTGAATTTCAAATCACTGGATCTGGGACTCGAACTGCAGTTGGCCATGTGGGAGTCTAGTGCCTTAATCACTATGCCACCTGCTGACTCTGGTGACTTTTTTTAAAAATTGTCATAGGGTACATGCACTCTATGCACATACCATAGAGAGATGGAGAGAGGAGGAGAAAAGGCCTTCTGTTGATGAGGCTTGGTCACACTGCAATCCTTTTTCCTCCATTTCTCCATCTTGTCAGGATTTTTAAGCACACACACACACACACACACACACACACGTAGCATGTTTTCAAGCCTCTGGGACTAGAATTTGAACCAAGGTTGATCGTGTGGGATCTGGCTACTGAGTCACTTCACTACGGGGCCAGCCTCTTGTAGACTCTTAAGTAGTTGATGATTTTTACGAAGTTTTAATCATTTGAGACATTCATCCCAATAAACGTCTTTATAATATAGACCTAGCCACACACCTTTTCTGTGTGACTTAGTAAAGATCCTTCATTTGTCAAGTGACTGAAAGAATATGGCCTCTTTCTCTACCTTCTCACCCTGGCCACATCCCACCAGCCAAGAAATAACTGACTGTAGTCTTATTTGTATTTTAGCGGTCTAAGAAGGGAGGAGAGTTTGATGAATTTGTCAACGATGACACTGATGATGACCTACCTATATCCAAAAAGAAAAAGAAAAGAAAGGGCAGTGGTAGTGAACCAGAAGGCGAAGAAGAAGAGGGTGGTGAGAGAAAGAAGAAAAAGAGGAGAAGGTAGTATCATTAATGTGTTTTAATTAACCTTATAAAAGTAGAAAAAAGATCTTTCCTTCTGAGTTTTTCTATATTTAGAATTTACAAATACCTGGTAATTATTATACAAACACCTCCCAAACACTGAAGCAGCTTGTTTGTGCTCCCATTACCTACTTTAATCCTAATAGACTCAATTATAGAATCTCTGGAGTACTTGGAATTTTCATCCACCTCCATAGCCTTCATTCTGAGAGCTCTAATCATATTTGCCTTTCTGGCCTGGATCGTGTCCACACTATGTTTGTGCTCTCTTGGGAAGCCACTGAGTCTCAGTGTCCTCCCTGTTAGTGGTTGCCCACCTCATAGTTTTGCTCAGTGCATAAAATGAAAATGTTTGTGAAAGCACCTCTTAAACCACCCAGTACAATATGCTGTGACAATCAAGGATGGCCTGCTCATCTCTCACGTGGAGGTTCCTCTAAACTGTCCTGTTCCCTCTCTCATTGTCCTTCCCTGTCTAGGAGCCTCCATTCAGCTACCCACCTAGCCTGCCCGTCCCAACCCTTGGCTGACTATGTTCAGAAAACAACCCAATGCATTCATTAGGCACACACCTGTGAGATTGAAACTAATGAGGACATTAGTGGCAGACCTCAAATCAGCAGTTGAGAAGACCAAAGAAGAGGGGAAAGATGTTGAGCCTGGGTGCATTCTCACATCCTCATATCTCTCCTCCAAGTACTAGAGTCAAACATAGATTAAGGAGAGAGCTCAATATGGCTAAAGTGGTTGACATACATTGCATCAATGCCTGGTTTTAGCAGACTGCTGAGCCATGAAAGTTATGGCATCTGCCCTTGAAGAATGTGCAGTGTGGCTGAAGACAGCGCTCATATATTGATAGATTGTTATCCATGATGAATAATATTCTGATGGCAAAGTACTCTTTGTTTTAAGAATTATTTTATTTAACTTTATTTATTTATTCATCTATTTCAGTTTGACCAGAGAAGGACTGAGTAAGTCAGTGGTGGGTGAGTGAGAGAGAGAAAGTGAGAAAGCAAGCCACCAGGTCCAGGACTTGTACTGGTTGGCCATGTGGGAGTCCAGCGCCCTCGACCACCATGCCACCTGCTGACCCCAATGGCAAAGCAGCCTTAGACTTTGAAGCTATGAGTATTGCTTGACGAACTCTCTTGGTGTTCACTATTTAAGATCTACAAAGGGAGAAGAAGGATCTGATGAAGATGAAACTGAAAATGGCCCTAAACCGAAAAAGCGCCGTCCACCAAGAGCAGAGAAGAAGAAGGCTGTAAGTTTGCAGTGCTGTGTCTTTCTGTCCCTTAGTAGACATGGAAGAGTTCAGTGTACCAGACTATATCCTCTCCCTGCAGCTTTCTCAAACACAAATACTTGTTTTCAGAATTGATTGGTGGCTGTTTGGTTGTATTATAATGCAGACCCCACCCCTTATTAACAAGAGTCCTAACTAATCTTTTATTTAACAAGATGTCCCTTGTTAACAAGAGTCTTGACTAATCTATTGTCCTTTTTTAGCCCAAGCCAGAACGTCTGCCTCCTTCAATGAAGGGAAAAATAAAATCCAAAGCCATAATATCATCAAGTGATGATTCTTCAGATGAAGATAAACTTAAAATTGCTGATGAAGGGTAGGAACTTTCCTCCTGATAAATTCTTCTAATGATGTGGGTAAACCAAAAATGGCTATTGATTAACCTGTCTGTACTAAGAAAAATAGTCTTCCTTCCCTTCTTTCCTCCTTTCCTTTCTTCTAACAAGAGGTAAAACAGACTCTTGAAAATTGGAGGGAATTTAAAGCTAGCTGGGAGTGGTCACTGTGCCCAGTGTCCTCTTTCCAGCTTCATGTGGAACGTTATAGCTGGAAGAAACATTAGCAAATCTCTCGTTCTAGTTCTGTCATGTTGTACTACATGACTCTTCCTCAAAGAAGAAATCTATTTTGAAATCTCATTTCTTTTTTGGACATTAGCTGAAATTTTGAAGACACCATCTTCCTGACTGAAATATGTAACTTTGTTGCCTTGCTATTGCTGACTTGGTGTTAGGAGTGGTCTGATTCTGGCCATGTGGATGGGAATTTCATGACTGTCTTCCTCCCTTATTGGGCAGTAGTGATTCAGCTCCCTCTACTCCATGGAGAGCTTATCCTACACTGCTGATATGGTGCTCTTCTTCAGCTCACAGCCCCCCTTGTGACGTAGTACTTGATTTTATTTGTCCTAAACTTGCCCTCAAGCTTAAGTTGCCCCCTCATTTGAATTCCTAGATGAGGACTCTCAATACTATATTATACCATGTTCTTCAGTGGCCAACATTTCGTTCATTCATTCATTCATTCATTCATTGAACAGACATTTGAACATCCATTCTGTGAGATAGCATGTTCAATGCTGGGGATACAGAGAAAAAAGACCCATCAGTTCTCCAAGGAAATTCTTCCTTAAGGCAGTGGAGAATAACAGATAAACTAAAACAACCTATAGTGGGGTGTGTGTTATCACTTAGATTTGCATATACTGGCCTCCTGGGGTCATAACAAATCTGAATTTGGGGTGATGGTAGGAGTTGTAGGAGGTTGTTTCTGTAAAAGAAAAAGTGTTTAAGTTGAGTCTTCGAGGAAGATTAGGAAGTTCTGGTTGGTGAGAGGTAAGGCAGAGGAAGATGTAGAGGAGCTGAAGAGTGTGGTGGGAGCCTATTCTAGAAGGTGGAGAGCTACAGAGAAGCATCTGTGAAGACTGGCAACTCCTTTTCTTTCTCTCTGGCTGATACAAATTTGGATTGCCTTTGCTCTCACCCCCACCTTATTGGTCCTCAGATTAAAGGCATAGGTGATCAGTGTGATCAGTGCAATGGAAAGAGTAGAAGAATGGGCTCTAATAAAATGCAGAGGCAGAAAGGTCCAGTGTGAGAAGGTGAGCTGTGGCCAAACCTGCTCCCAAAGTCAAGGCCAAGTTTATGTGAGCCACTTGCATCAGTTAAACTTTGTCCAGATGAAATTAAATGAATTGGATCCCAGGGAACCTGCCGGCCTTTAATACTGTACAGAATGAATACAGTGTTCTCTTCTTAGACCTTTTTCTTCATGTTCTCAGAGTGACCTGGTTCCATAAAGTGTATCTGGTTTCTTCTTCTAGATTTAGGCACAAAGAACCTCTCTTCAATATGCAAAGCTGTTTCAGTCTCTGAGGTGAATAATATATTTCACTTCCCTCACCTTTCCTAGACTAAATCCTATGGATTTGGTATTTCTTTCTTGGAATATCTGTCATGGAAACCAAACCTAAAGAATATACCGGAGAAATATGTCTGATTCGAGCAACTATCATAATGGTGAAGGGGATATATTTTTCCCCAGAGTCTCCAGGAAGCCAAGACTCCCTGGATGCCACCACTCTAAGATAAGCACAACTTCCTTTCCCCTTCACATATCAACTGGCAGGTGGAGGGAGACCACAAGAGCAAAGGTGAATCAGCCCTAGCCCCAGCTTCCTGTCTTGAAGTCTTGTCATGGTGAGGGAGCCTGGAACAGTGGCAGGTATCAGGACAAAAGTAGTGGCTTTGGTCTTCAGGTTTCCGTTAGCATGGCAGATGGCAACATGACAGGAAAGTGTCTCATTCTTATAGACTGGGATGAGGATTGATTTTTTTGAAGTCTCAACAGCCAATTGAGATCATAGGGTCACCTTTGTTGTTAAACCTGCTAATGTAGGTTTTCCCAAATAGTTGATAAAGATTTATGCTAAGTTTCCACATACAAGTGTATTCTGCACAAAAAGGACACAAAGTTACCTATTAAAGTTAGTAAAGGACCAGAGGATGGTGTGGTGGTTAAGGTGCTGGATACTCCCACATGGTCGACCATGGTTTGAGTCCCAGACCTGGTGGCTTGCTTTCTCACTTTTGCTCTCTCTTTCTCTCTCTGTGACTTTCACTGGTCAAATTAAAAATAAATGAATGAATAAATAAAGTTAAATAAATAATTCTAAATAGAAAAAAATAAAGTTGGTAAAAGAATTTTATTATGTGGCTTTGGTAGGTTTTTGCATTAAACTAGCAGAAATGCACTTTTCCACACCTTATTCAGTCGTAAAGAATTACATATTAGTGAATTTTATCTACATGGCTACAATATTTCAGTATTGAAGAAAACCTTTCATATGTATTTTAGTGCAATTATACAGTAGATACATACCCCTTCCTCCAGAAAATAAAAATATTTTCGATCTTAACTTAAAATGGAATAAAGACATTAATATGAATACATTCATATTCATAACTTGCTTATGAAGATAAATAATATATCCCTTCCTTTTCATAATTTTAAACATTTCATTGGGAAGTATTTGATTATGAGGAGAAATGCCCAATAGAAGCCAGTGAGGATCTTCCTTCCCTGTTTATATTCTGACTTAGAGCTGAGGTGCCTTATTTATTTTTCCTTTTTAATTCTGTTTTTATTGTGAGATATACCCATTTACATAATAGTACACAAAATAAATATTACAAAAATGAACACCTGTGTAGCCACCATCTAAGTCAAGAAATAGAACATTAAGTGCCCTTATTTTGTAGAAGTATATTCTCTGATTGTCAAAGCCCCAGTTGGCCAGAACCCTCCGTGTCTAACCAGTGCTTATCTTTGCCAGACATCACAGGAACAGCAACAGCAACAGCGACTCCGAAGAGGATGAGCGGAGGAAGAAACGTTCTTCATCAGAGAGTGATTCCGATGAGAACCAGAACAGGTCTGGCAGTGAGGCCGGCAGTCCCCGGAGGTCCCGGAGGCCCCAGTCAGATGAGGATTCAGACAGTGACCAGCCACCCAGAAAGAGAAGACCTTCAGGTTCAGAACAGTCTGACAATGAATCTGTGCAGTCAGGGAGAAGCCGCTCAGGAGGGTCTGAGAACGAGTCCCGCCCAGCTTCTCCGAGTATCGAGTCAGATCATGAATCGGAGAGAGGATCTGATAATGAGGGTTCTGGCCAAGGCTCTGGAAATGAATCAGAACCGGAGGGATCCAACAACGAGGCCTCAGACCGAGGTTCAGAACATGGGTCAGATGATAGCGACTAGATTTGATTTCATAAATAAGCTTCATCTCTGGAGGAAACGTTCTTAATATGTGAAAGCTGTGATAAAAACGTTTCAGATGTTGAGTCAAACAATTGTGGAATTTTTCTTAAGGCAATTTGTTTTCTCTTTGTATATTACTAAGCCCCAAGAGACATTTCCTGTGCTAGAGTCCAATATTTGAATCTCTTATGCAAATGAGACTATCCTTCGTTGTGGTACAATTAATTCCACCTATCATATGTGAAAGCCAGTAAAAAATAAACCCAGACGCTAAATCATTCCTACAGAGGTTTGGTTGTAACTGGCAGATGTTGGCTCATCTTCTTTAGGTGTTAAATAGCATACTGTTTAAAATTTTATTGCAATCTTTTACCAGGTGGTGCACAAACTTGGTATTAATGTCTTCGTTCCATTTTAAGTTTAGATTGAGAGTATTTTTATTTCCTGGAGGAAGAAGTTTCTACTGTATAATTGCACCAAAGTACCTATAAAAGGAAGGTTTTCTTCAGTAGTGTAATACTGTAATCATGTAGATAACATCACAAATATATAATTTGTTAGATTGAATAAGGTGTGGGAAATGCTTTTCTGTTAGTAGAATGCAAAGAGCTACCTAAGCCACATAATAAAATTCTTTTACCAAGTTGTATGGGTAACTTTGTGCCCTTTTTTGCTAGATATGTTTGTATGTGGAAATTTAGCATAAACTTTTATGCAGATATTTGGGAAAACCTGTGTTAGGCCAAAGGTTGTTTCCTCAGGACTTTTGTAATTTTTTGTAGGTTTGTGGAGTTTTTTTGAAGATGCAAGAAAACTAAGGTATGAGTATGTATTTTTATTTTTTTAAACTTAATAATTAATGATTTAAGTGGGTTTTTTTGTTATTGTTGTTGTTTTGTTTTGTTTTTAATTGCCAGAGAGCATGTGCACTCACTGGAGCGAGGGAGAGGGGGAAACCACCCTCACATGGGTCTTGTCACACTGCATTCACCCTTCCTTCATTTTTCTATCCAGCAGGATATGGGGCATTCATGTACCCAACATGTATTTCAAGCTACCAGGGTTAGAATTTGAACCATGGTCTTCCATGTGCACATGTATAGGCAGGGGAAAGAGAGAGGCACCTGTGATAGTGTCTTGTCATGCCATGATCCCCTTTCCTTGGCCCTCCAACTCCACACAATCTCAGGTGTGTATTTTTCAGGCCAACCCAGGGATCCAAACCTGTGGTTGGCCATGTGGTCTCCAGCCTTGCCAGTTACTGCATTACACTTCTGCTGAAGTGGCTGTGCTTAGTAGTAGTATATTTTTAATTATTTATTTAATTTTATTCCTTCATTCATTTATTTTAATTCCACTAGAGAGAGACAGACAAAGAGAGAGAGGGAAAGTGAGAAAGCAAGCCACCAGTTCCAGGACTCGAACTGTGGTCGGCCATGTGGGAGTATCCAGCGCATTAACCACCATGCCACCTGCTGGCCCAGTAGTAGTATTTATATAGCAGCTTGTAAAAAAGCTTTAATGAGTGTAGTCAAGTATTAAGCATACTGTTTTATGCATTAGGTTAAGAAGGAAGAGATTCTGGGGACCAGCAGATGTTATAATAGTTGTGCCTCTAGACTCCCATGTAGTTGACCACAGTTCAAGTCCCAGACCCAGTGGCTTAAAACTCATGCTGGGCATATGTGCGGGAGTGCCCAAAATCCCAAGAAGAGAATGGAAAAGAAGGGATTGCAGTGTGGCCATCCCCCCGTGGGGATGATTTCTCGCTTTCTGTCTCTGTGTCTCTGTCTCTCTCTAGTGAGCACATGTGCCCTATAGCAAAAATCTCTCTGGAAAAAGAAAAAAAAAAAGAATGAAGAGATTCTATTCCAGAAATCTACTGAAGATAAATTTATTGTCCTCAGAGTGTAAGAAATGGGGGTAACACTTGCACAGGTTGGGGGAGCACAGAGGAGATTGCCACACAGCTCCCACAGGGAGGAAACAGTCAAGGCAAGGTTTCCTGAAGGACAGGAGACCTGAGGTGACTCAATAACCCAGCTGAGTGGAGAGTGCTAGGAAAGCTGTCATAGGCAGAGGGAGTCAAGTGTGCAGCTCTAGAAGCGATAAAGAATGCAAGGGAGGCCAGGCAGATGGCCCCACCTTGGAAGATGAACCTGAGATACAAAGGTTTGTTGAACTCATGTGTCACATAGCCAGTAGTGGTGGGGTTCAGACCAGAATCCAGGGCTGCCTTTCCCTGTTTTTTTCCAATATGTTGCACACTACAAGTTGAGCATCCCTAATTCAAATATCCAAAATCTGAAATCTCCCAAAACCTAAAACTTTGTGAGTGCTAACATGATGCTACAAGTGCAAAATTGCACACCTGACCTGATGGGTCATAATCAAAATGCTTCAGTACAAAAATGCTGCATAAAATTACCTTCAGGCTATGTGTGTAAGAAACATAAATGAATGTTCTGTTTGAACTTGGGCCCCATCCCCAAGATACTTCATTATTTATATGCAAATATTTCAAAATTCAAAACACTTCTGACCCCAGGCATTTCAGATATGGGTTACTCAACCTGTACTTGAAGTGAATTAGCTAATCCCCACCCAAATGGTAAGAATTCATCTAGGTTCAAAAGCATTTCTGTGTGAAGCTTGTCTTCCAAATGGGTTTCTTATTTCTATGTGGATTTCATATCCTACAGTGTCCTATAAATAAATTTTTTTAAAAAATGAATAAAAAGCATATCCCAGGCCACATGGTGACACAGTGGTAAGACACAGTGGTAAGACAATGGGACTCACATGGGAAGGCTTGGAGTTCACATTCCAGAACCTCCCTGCACATGCCAAATGTGTGTGCATGCCTGTGATGGGGGCTGGTGAAGGCTGGCAGTAGATTGCAGAGTGAAACTCTGTTGGGGATGTCCCTCTCTCTGTGTTGGAAGAAATAGATAAGTTTTTTAAAATAATTATTTCCCAACTGATGACTCACTTAACTTAAGCAGTTAACTAAATAAATGTGCATTTTTAGGCAGTCCTTTGGAGAGCTAGTCATGGAAGAATTTAACCTAAAATGAATAGTGACTTCTGCAGTGATCTTTCTTGTACTCTAGGTTTTGGCAACAAAGATGCTTTAAAGCACATGTCCCTACTTGTAATTTTGGATTTGGTTCCACCTTTATATGAATGTTTCTCCCAGGTGTGTCCCGGATTAGCAGAACAGCAGCCACATTGCCCACCCAGAAGCCATAGTGAGTTTTCTTCAGGCACATGCAGTTTGGAGCCTGGGTACTAGAAAAGAGACTTAGTAGTAGAAGTGCTTCCCTTTCTAACAAAGGAAACGATTGACCCCTGAAACTTGATTGACCCCTTGCCTGCGCTCTGTGGTTACTGCCTGTGGGAAGTCACAAAAGCTCTATTTCAGGTTGTCCTGGAGCCAAGGCTTCTGCTTGCCCCTCAAGATCAGCCTATTTTCTCTCAATCTCTCTCTCTCTCTCTCTTAGATTCAGTCTGTTTGTCTACCTACCTGCCTAACTACCTACTTATCCATCCATCCATTCCTCCAAGAGAGTTTTGACAGGGTATTGCCATGTTGGGATCTTCTTGTCCCAGCCTCACAGCTGGTTAAAACCACAGGCTCCCACAACCATGCCTGATGTGTTTAGGTTGGCCAGGACTGAACCTAGGCCTCCCATGTAGCCCCAACCTCTGAGTAGCAATTCTGAGCAACCTACACCATCTTGGCTGAGCCCAGCCTTCCATGTCTTAGTGAAGTTGAAGGCAGTGTAGAAGCTAGAAGTGTAGGTGGTTAAGAGCTACTGAAAATACTGGAAATCCACGAGTCCTGGATTAGTTCCAGTCTACACTGACAAGCCATGTGACCTCAGGCAAGTTACTTGCCCTGGATAGCCCACTTTTCTCATCTAAAGCCATTCCTCCAATGCTGAAAGTTTTGAAAACCTCACTTGGATCAGTCCCAGTTACGTGATAGGATTTGCATTGTCTTTGATGTTAATGCAATTGTCACAACCATGAAATTAGAGCTATAAGATTTTAAAATAATTTTTTGTTGAAATTTATTCAAGAAAAGCCATTTTATTATTCTGAATCTAAAACATTAAACACCTTCCCCCACTAAAATTGTTATTTTTATAACAGTTTTTTTATTTTTTTATTTTTTTAAGCAAACAACTATTCTATCAAAAGGCTATCCAGGGACCAGCAGTTAGCGTAATGGCTATGTCATTGGATTCCCATGTAGTCAACTGCAGTTCGCGTCCCAGACCCGGTGGCTTAAAACTCACGCCAGGCGTGTGTGCATGCTTGCCCAAGATCCCGAGAGGGGAATGGAGGAGAAGGGATTGCAGCGTGGCCATCCACTCTGGGGATGATTTCTTGCTTTCCGTCTCATTTCTCTGTCTGTCTGGCGAGCACACACGCCATATAGCAAAAACCTCTAAAAAAATTAGACTATCCATAAGTTGTGTAATTGTTACAAAGATGATAAGTTAAGTGATGAAGACATTGTAAATTCCCAATAAAATTATTGAGGGTCTGGCACTATTCATTAAACTTGGATTAATTCCAGTCTACACTGACAAGCCATGCCGCTGCTTCAGTCCAAATGGAGATGTGGTCTATTATTCATTCATAGGTCATCCTTCCAAAAATTTTTGGTTCTTCCTAGTTGCCTTTGAGAAAAATATTTTTAATCTCCAGGAAATGACTAATCATTTTGATTTGATTCCACTAATGAACTATTTCTATCCCTAGGAGTGTGTGTACCTAGTAGAGGTAAGAAATAACTCTTAAAGGAGAATACCCTCTCCTCAAACTGGAATTCAGAGGAAATAATCAGTGCAGCTTTTTCTTTTTCTTAAAGTTTATTTCCTTCTTTCTTCCATATGGATGAAAGACAGAGGGAGGGACAAACCCATAATAGGGTCTGACATAACAATCCACTCCTAGCCTCAGCCAATCCCAGGTCATAGGCTACCATGTGCCCGATGTGTTTAGGGAAGTCTCTGGACGTGAACCTGGATCCTTCCTCTGGTCAGCCTTGAAGAGTACCATGTTACCACTGTGCCTCCATCTGGCTGCATATGCCATCCTTTTTTCTAAAGGTAGTTTCTGATCCTCTGGTCTTTCAGTGTGTGATAGCACAGTTATGGTACTGCTTCCCACAAGAGCATTAGCACAGGAAAGGATGCTACAGACAAGTAAATCTAGATATTACACTGTGTCTCTTTCTAAATTTAAAAAAAAAAATCTATTTAGATAGATACATTTTATGAAATGTATTTGCAGAATTTATTTGAACTCTTGGGGTTTATTATTCTGATTTTTAGCACAAATGTGTTGGGGTATCTTTTTTTTCTTTTAGAGAGATTTTTGCTATAGGGCATGTGTGCTCACCGGAGAGAGAGAGAGAGATAGAAAGTAAGAAATCATCCCCTAGAGGGGATGGCCATGCCACAATCTTTTCTTGACTCCATTCTCTTCTTGGGATTTTGGGCATGCACACAAATGGACTTGGCATGAGTTTTAAGTCACTGGTCTGGGACTTAAACCACAGTCGACTACATGGGAGTCCAGTGACGTAACCATTACACTATCTGCTGTTCCCAAGGGAAAGTGAGAAAGCAAGCCTCCAGGTTCAAACCACACTCGGCCATGTGGAGTTCAGTGCCCCAGTCACCAACTACCTGCTTGCCCCTTGGGTATTTTTATATGTTTAAAAGATTGAGTTTGGGAAAATACCTCTATTCTTAATGCATTTGCCTTGATATGGCTGATCCGTTCTAAATTACCATTATTGCAACACTCCGGCAAATCTATATTTGATTGTGAAGACCACAGGTAAATAGTGAGGAGAAATGAGGTGCAAGGCATCTGGGGATGGGTTTTCTAGTGTCTTCTCATGAAGTCGTTTAATTTGAGAGTTCACCTCCTTGTCAATTCCATCTGCTAAGCAGATCTCTAATTGAGTGTGTTTCCTAGAGTGTTTCCCAGGACACGCTAATCCCAAAAAATACTTCTTAAAAAAGAATTCCATAGTCAAAAGTATAAAAATAAGCATTTGGATAGTAATGAAGAGCATTTTCTGGGAAAATCACAGGAAACTATAGCAATGAAGATTTTTTGGTAGAAAAATCACAGAAAACTGTTTCAAACTGATTAATAAGGAGGATTGTAGGTTGTAACTTGACATCTGGAGGATTGGTGAAAGGAAGGAACAGTTTGATCGGAAAGTTCAGTATTGTTAAAAGCTCAGTTTCAGTTTTGTATCACACATGTAGAAAAATCTATGAGGTAACAAAATGTGAAAAAAAAATACACCTGTTATAGTTTGGGTAATGGCTTGTCCTGCCATTTCACGTTTTGGAATTTGGTGCTGAAAGGTGGTTGAACCTAGTGCGCAGCCATTGCATCGTGGTGATTGCATCACGGGCGCCACTCCCATGATAATTCCCCTTCTCATGAGACTCCGTGAGAAGGGGTTTGTTCTCTCAAAAACTGGTTGTTAAAAAAGAGAGCTTCCTGCATCTTTCTGTATGCACCTGCCATCCTTGCTGCTTCCATCGGCCATGGTGAAGGCAGGCCTGATGCCAGGTCTGGGTCTTGGGCTTTCCCAAGAAAAAACCTGTTTCTTTTTTTTTTTTTTTTTTAATTTTTTTTTAATTTTTTTTTTTTTTTTTTTTTTTTTTTTTTTTTTTTACTCATTCATTTATTTTTTTAATTTGACCAGAGAGAGACAGAGGTTGAGAGTGAGAGAGCGAGGAAGTGAGAAAGCAAGCCACCAGATTCAGGACTTGAACCCTGGTCGGCCATGTGGGAGTGTCCAGTGCCTTAACCACCATGCCACCTGCTGTTCCCAGACCTGTTTCTTTTTAAGTCTCTCAGTCTCGTGTAACTCAGTGAGCAATACAGCAATAGACTAAAACAAAACGTATACCCCGGCCAGAGGCTTCCTCAATTGCACCCCCCTCCTTTCCCATACACATAATACTTTTGAGTGGAATATTTAAACCTGTCAGGAGATTTAACCCTCTTTCGATGATGCAGAGTGGTGTCATGTGCTCCCATGGAAACAGGTGTGGCCAGCCTCTTGCCTCTGCCCAGTAAGACCCCAGACTATGACTGAACTGATCTGTTTATATTTTCCCACCAGACAGTGAGCTTGAGAACAAGGCTTCTATCTTAGCCATCTATGTTCCAAGGGCCATTCATAAGACTTGGCAAGAAGTAGGTGCTAACTTACACTTTGTTCTTAAAACTGAATTTCTTATCTAAAAATGGAGATCGTGGCGAATGCTTGGACTCTATGCTCTGAGGTCTCTTTGGTAGCTCCATCCTTCTTTCATTCCAGGTGTTTCAATAAGCTCATCTTGCTGGAGTCCTGTCTACGCTTGGATGATCAGTGTCAGCCATTGGCATGAGACCAGATGCCCCTCACAGTTATGTGGCCATCAGCAAGTGCTCTCCCTGAGCATGTAAGGTTATTGTTTCTGAGAAATTGTTCTTGCTGCTCTCCAGACTTTGCTCTCATTTTTTTTTTTTTTTTGAGATTTTTTCTGTAGGGGGCGTGCGCTCGCCAGAGAGACAGAGAGATGGAAAGT
>NW_006204627.1:2041698-2066279 GCF_000334495.1 Tupaia belangeri chinensis | reverse complement strand
CCGAAGCTTGTAGGTTATTGTTTCTGAGAAATTGTTCTTGCTGCTCTCCAGACTTTGCTCTCATTTTTTTTTTTTTTTTGAGAGATTTTCACTGTAGGGCGCATGCGCTCGCCAGACAGACAGAGACATAGAGACAGAAAGCGAGAAATCACCCCCGAGGGGGGATGGTCACGCCGCAATCCCTTCTCCTCCATTCTCCTCTCGGGATCTTGGGCACGCACGCACACGCGCCCGGCGTGAGTTTTAAGCCACCGGGTCTGGGACACGAACCGCGGTCGACTACGTGGGAATCCAGCGACATAGCCATTACGCTAACTGCCGGTTCCCTCATTTTGACAATTGTGAAGGCATTGGTTGTTAGGCAAACTCCTGAGAGATCACTACTCTTGAGCATAATCCTAGTGAATGAACCCAGTGGGTCAGTCTTTAGTCCTAGAGAGATTGGATTCTTTGAAATGGGCTGGAGTATCTATGATGGTGTCTTTTCCCTAGAGGGAGGATCGATGCCAAAATCTTTGTTCTCTTCTGAATTGCTTTGTCCTTTGAAACAATGCTTTGATTTCTCCCATGGGAGCTGGTACTCCAATTTCCTTAACTGGAAAGAAGTGGAGACTTCATTTCCTGCCCTAGCCCATAGCCTGATTGTCCTGGCCAGCGTGTGTGTGCCTGTGCCTGCAGTGGACACGCTCCTGGCTTATCTCGCCTCCTGCCGCTCGTAGTCTTCAGTAGCAGCTAGAGCAACACCAACAAGAGAAGTGCCAAAATGGAGGGATGGAGAGGTGACATTGCCATATTTCTTGGCCATAAGTAAATTGTGAGGGGCAAGTGTGGCTGGCTTCATGGATATGAAACCTTGCTTCAGTAGCCTGCCACCCTCTTGTCCTTTCTAGTCTGACTATCAAGCACTAGGGCCCTGCGCGTCCTTTTCAAGTGGTTCACAGAAATGGCAGAACTCAAGTTCCCACCCTTTTGATCCTTTAAGACTCAGAAACTTCCTTCTGGAATCTCACATTGCGAACAGCTGATTTTATCCAAGAGCTCTCTATTCAGGACAGCTTCGACACTCAGTTGTCACGTGACTGGCACCGTGCTCCCTGCGTCAGCTGTGCTGTGGTCAGAGGGCCCTTGTTCTGGGGTGCGATGTTGGGGATGGGGGTAACGTGAAAATGCCTTGCAGCTACTTGGCCCTAGGGAATGGGGTTTATGAGAGGGTTGGACCCTTGGAAAGAGTTGTGGTCCCTTCCTCCTTGTAAAAGGGAGTCAGGCGTCAGTGTAGTCGTTGGCAAGTCTGTAACTGTCTTAGTCCACTCTGTCACTAGTGACAGAAACACCTGAGTCTGGGTCATTCACAAGAACAATGGGGCTGGGAACCAGCAGTTAGCATAATGGCTATGTCGCTGGATTCCCACGTAGTTGACCGTGGTTCGCGTTCTGGACCCGGTGGCTTAAAACTCACGCCGGGCGGGTGTGCGTGCGTGCCCAAGATCCCAAGAGGAGAATGGAGGAGAAGGGATTGCGGCATGACCATCCCCCCTGGGGGGTGATTTCTCACTTTCTGTCTCTATGTCTCTGTCTGTCTGGCAAGCGCACGTGCCCTATAGTGAAAAAACCTCTCCAAAAAAAAAAAAAAACCACAATGGGGCTAGCCCAATGTCCTAGTGGTTAAAGGGGCCAGAACCCACATGGTCGACTGTACAGTTCAAATCCTGGACCAAGTGGCTTTAAAAACATGCAAGGATGTATGTACACACGTGTCTCAAATCCAAACAGGATGAATTTGACACACATGCTTTTTCCCCCTCTTTTTTCCCCTTTTCTTTCTCGAGCTTTATTTCTGGCAAGTATACATGTCCTTTGGCAAATTTAAAAAAATCAAAAACAATAACACTCCCCACCACCCCCAAACACACACACACACACACACACACACACAGAATAGTGGTTTATTCAGCTCGTGATTTGAAGGCCCAAGGTCCAGCCCTCATTTGGTGAGTGCCTTCTTGGTGAAGGTAGGGGTGGAGGGCAGTGCAGAGTATCACATGGCAACAAGAGGGACAGAACTTGAGCTTCTGTATCCACGTCCATGTGTCTCTGCTTTGGTTTTCTTTTCCTAATGAAGCTAAAAGGAGTTAATCGTGGAGACTCCCACTTTAATCATCTCCTGAAGGACCACCTCTTAATCCCATAGTTGGATTACATTTTCTCTTAATACCTTCATTTTTGTTTCCCTTAGCTGGCTGGAGGTTGTCTGTGTTTGTCAGAGAGAGACCAAGAGGGAGAGAGAGGGCAGAGAAGAGGAGAGAGATAGAGAGAGAAAGTGAGAAATCTCCTCCCCATCCCCCCGGGGGGGAAGACCATGCCACAATCCCTTCTCCTCTACTCTTTTCAGATTTTGGCATACACACCTGGTGTGTTTTTCAAGTCACTGGGTCCAGGACTCAAACCACATATTCAGCCATTTTGGGACCCAGTGCCTTAACTATCACTCCACCTGGCTGGCCCATTACTTCACAATACAACCAAATTCCAGCACATGGACTTTTGGGGGATTCATTCCAATCATAGCAGTTAGTAGTTCCCTACCAACCATAGCTGGAAGGAAAAAAAGGGGCAGAGGATTGCTTCTCAATAAAGCAGGAGCTGATGCCCAGGGTCACCATGGCTGGGAAGGCAGTACAATACTGGATGGTCAAGGGAGGGGGTATGTCACCCAAACCTTAATGGGCTAAGGAGCCACCTAGGGATTATGGTCCAGTGGTCTGGAGTGAGACCATATGTTCTGTGTTTCTAACCAGCTGCCAGGTGAGACTAGTCAGAGAGCACAATCTGGGGGCCGAGGCTGGTTGAACGGCATCATCGGTGTGCCTTTGTGCGGAAACATCCACTTCTTTTCACTGGGGCTTAAAAACCTGGCAAGGCAATTTCATGAGCTTCATAGCCAGGAGTGGGGTGTGGAGAGACAGATGTCACAAGCAGATGGTGGAGGCTGGATTCAGAGGGAAGGAGAAGTGAAACTTTTTTTTTTGAAGTGAAACATTTCAGAGTGGAAGACTGAGCATCCCGAGGAGCTAGTAAAGTCTGGTGGCAAACTTCAAAGAATTGGTGTCTTTCCAAGGAAGTAAGAGGAGAGGTCCAGCCTCAGTGCACAGGCAGTTGCATCCTGAACTGTGGTGCTGGAAGCCATATGGCTACCATGGGTTTGGATCCTTTAGCCTGAAACACACCAGGGGTTGGGCACAGGTGGCCAAGAAACTAGCTGGAGTGCTGTGGGCAGGGGCTCATGGTGTGACAGACTCTGTCAGTGTGCCTGTCTCTCTCTCTCTCTCGTGCACATGCTGTCTCATAAAAGAAATAAAAAAGGAGGATGAGAAGTTAGAAAATCAGGAGCAGCAGGTGACATAGTGGTTGATTGAGGTGCTGGACTCCCACATGGGCAACTGCTGTTCAAGTCCTGGACCCAGGGACTTGAAACTCATGCTGGGTGTGAGTGCATGCATGCCCAAAATTCTGAGAGGAGAATGGAGAAGTGACTGGGGTGTGGCCCTCCCCCCTAGGGGGTGAATTCTCACTTTCTGTATCTCTGTCTCTCCAGAAAGCACACACACCCTATAGCAAAAATCTCTCTCTAAAAAAAAGGAGAAAATACATATGTAAACTTTAAAAAAATATTTTTTTAAAGAGAGGAGAGAGACTTACTCAGCTCACAGTTCAGAGGTCCTAGGTGCAGGGGCTCCATCTGGTAAGGGTTTTCCTGTAGGCAGGTCCTGAGGCCATGCACGATGTCTACGTGGTGAGAGGACAGGAGTGTTGGAGTCTGTGTGCTCTGTGTCTCTCTCTTCATAGAAACACACTGGGAGTCAGTCAGGGGCTCCACTGTAACCATTAATCACTCCCAAAGGCCCCCCTTGCAACACCATGAAGGCATTCGGTTTCCTCTTTATACCTTCACAGCACAACCAAGTTCCAACACTGGAATTTGGGGGACACACACCCTAGCACTCAGCTTGTGGAGGCAACACGTCAGTCTGCCTCTGTCGTCAGATGGTGTCCTCCCTGAGCGTGTCTTCCCTTCTTACAAGGACACCCACACACTGGGTTAGAGTTCACCCCAGTCACCTCATCTTCATTTCACTGCATGTACAAAGATCCTATTCCAAATAAGGTCACATTCACAGGGACATTAGTGAGGACTTCAGCATGTTGGGAGTGGGGGCGGGGGTGGGATACAATTCAGCCCATAATAGGGGCATCGGGAGGCTAACTAGTCCTCACTTGGGTCCTACCGCCCAGCCCTCAGAGGTGCCTGCACCAGCCTGTGCTCACCCACATCTAGCCCTGTGCTTCCATGGAGGAGAGCACATTGCCTCTCAGATGAGTCCTTTTCTTTTTTTCTTTTAAAATATTTTGCCAGAATATGTGTACACTCACCTGAGATAGAGAGGGATAGAGAGAAAGCACCCCCCCCAGTGGTGATAGTCATGCCTCTCCTCCACTTCTCTCTCAGAATTTTGGGCACACATACTCAGGCACCCAGTGTCTTTTTCAAGCCACCAGGGCCAGATATGAACCATGGAATTGGCCGTGTGAGATTCAGCCTTTTTAACCAATAGGCCACTGGCTGGCCCAGTTCCTTTCTTTTCTCTTTTGTTGTCCCGACAGCATGCAGTTTGGGCTACTGGTTATGAGCATCAGCTGCTGCATTACAGTGACTTCACACTTGGACAGAGCACACAGAGGATACCCATAACTCCTTGTTGAATAAATGAAAGATTTCGGGTGACATGCTGAACTTCTCCAAGCTAGAGTCCCCTCATCAGTAAAATGGAGATGATACGGTACCTACCTTGAGGATGTCGGGAAGATTAAATGGGATGGTTAATCTATTAAGCCTAGACCAGCCTGGCATATACCAAATGCTGAATAAATGTTAAGTATTATAGAATAATTGTTAATAATATGGCACCACATAGCACAAAACAGGGTAGGCTCTGGGTTGTTTACTGAGGTTGATTACATGGGACTCCAGTGATGTAATGATTATGCCATCTGCTATAGGGTGTGTGTACTCATCAGAAAGAGAGGAAAAGAGAAATCAGCCTCGAGGGGGGTGGCCATGCCACAATCCCTTCTCCTCCATTCTCTTGATTTTGGGTGCACATGCACACACGCCCAGAGTAATTTTCAAGCTTTCGGCTCCGGATTCAAACTGTGCAGCCAGCCATGTGACATTCAGCACCTTAACTTCCATACCACCTGCTGACCCATTGATTTTATTTTTTAATTAACAATAATAGTAATCTTTCAAAGATAGCCAATTCTACTTAGAATAAAAGAGTTTTTCCTACATTTGGCAAGTTCCAGGTGTCGACCTCTCTGCTCTGCAGCTGCAGGCCCCTTGCTCTCTGCTCATTGGCTTCCTGGCTGTTCCTCAGACAGACCACATGTCTTCTCTCTGTGCCCTTGGCCTGCTTCCTCTATTGGAATGCTCTTACTTCCAGTAACTGCATAGTTCACCCCTCACATTATTTAGATCCTCACTCAATGTCCATTTCCTCATAAGGTCTGCTCCCAGTACACTTCCCTAAGTAGCATTCACACCACCCTCTACATTTGCCATTTGTTTGCCATAGGCTGCATGTACTCACCAGAGAGACAAAGAAGGGGAAGTGAGAAATTATTCCCCAGAGGGATGGCCATGTTGCTGTCCCTTCTCTTCTTAGTATTTGATGCACACGCACACACATGCCAGGCATGTTTTACCAACCTGCTAGGTCTGGGGCTCAAACCATGCTGTTGGCCATGTGGGATTCAGCACCTTAACCACCCTGCCCCTTGGATGGTCCCATTTGCCACATTTTACTGCCTGACACTATGTACTTTGATTGTCTGTTTCCTATCACCAAGGATACTTGTCCCATAAAACACAGAATGCCTGGCACATAGTAGGCACACTAAGTATTGTGAGATGCAAATTGACAGAACAATCCCATAGCTGTCTTGTGGTGTTTCATTTTCTGTGTCCTTGCAGTAACCTTAGGAGGTGTGTGAGAGAAGGGAAGTGACTGGCCTCAGCACCTACAACCAATTAACGGGGAAGCTTCATCTGTGACTTGCCTGTTCCAGAGCTGATCTGAGTGGCCCTTAGGATTCACTGCTTACCAGTCACATTGGTGTAGCATCCAGTTTGTGGGAGCCAGGGTCAGGCCCAAATTCTTGCCCTCCCTCCATCCCACGTGGGTGAGCCTGACCAGTAGGTCCTAGTCTTGCTTCCCCTTAGGATGGACAGGACACAGACTCTGTCCTACTTGCCTAGGGTGGGCTTCTGGGGGCCCAGCAGAGGGCGCTGTACAGATAGTATTGCTGCTGGATAGGGGTCCTTGGACTAACTGGTGCTCCTAAGCTACAGAGGCCTCAAAGGACGGAGAAGCCCAAGAGAAAAAGAAAGTAGGAAAGGAGTAGGATGCTTTTGGTAGGTCAAAGGTGACACTCAGATTTATTCATTTTAGTTTTGCTATGGGGTGATAGAGACAGAAGAGAAAGTGAGAAATCACCCCCTGGGAGGATGGTCACAACACACTCTCTTCTTCTCCATTCTCTTCTTGGGATTTTGGGAATGCACACGTGCCCAGCGATTTTTAAACTACCAGATCCAGGATGCAAACCACAAAGTCAGACACTTGGGATCGAGCCCCGTAACCACACCCCCAGCTGACCCATACTCACTAGATTTAGCTGGTGATCTGGGAAGCTCAGAGGAGAAGCAGTTCTCATGGGGAGGAATCTTTGAAATAAAATGGAGTGGGGTCTAGCAGATAGCATAATGGTTTGAGGCACTGGACTCCCACATGGCTGAATTCAGTTCAAGTTCCGGACCTGGTGGCTTGAAACTCATGTCAGGCACATTAGCATGCATTCCTAAAATTTAAGAATGGAGAGGGGATTGTGGCGTGGTCATCCTCCCCCAGGGGTGATTTCTGTCTTCTCAACGAGTGCATGTGCTGTATAGTAAAAATCTCATAGAAAAAACTAGAGTAGGAAAGACGTTCACGTTGACGGAAGGCCCACTTGTGCAAGCCTCATGAAGACTCAGAGAAATGAAGTCTCTTGCAGGTCACTCTGCCCGTCAGTAGTAGGGAGTAACCCTAGATCTATCTAAAACTCAAGTTTGAATTCTTCCGATGATTTCCTTCCCACATCCTCCATGTACCGGTAGTTTTATTAATTCATGATTTGGTTCAAGAAATCTTTTAGTGCTGTGTGCTAGGCACTGCTCTAGGTACTGTGGATACAGCAGCGATCAAAACATCATGTGTTAGGGCCTATCACTGTGCACTGTTAAGTCAGATTGGACATGGTTGATTGCAGGTTGAATCTAGGCACCAGGGACTTAAAACATGCTCCAAGCATGTTTGCATGTATGTCCAAAATTCTGACAAGATGGAGGACAGGGATTGTGGATAAGCATGTTCTAATGGGGGGGGGGTGCTTTATCTCCCTTGCCCTCTGGCTAGCAACATGCGCCCTTTGGCATAAAAAACAAAATGGTCATGCTCTTCATTATAGCAGGAGTCAGATCTTAATATTCAGTAGGCCATACAATGATAAGAAGAAACTTAACACAGGAAAGGAATACATGTTTTAGCATTCCACTTTTAGACAGGATAGACAACTAGAACTTTACTAATAAGAGACATCTTCAGCCAAGACCTGAAAGAGAGCACCCGTCATCCAGTTGTCGGGGAGTAAATAGGACAACTTCAAGGTAAGAGGTTTTGGCAGGTCCCAGGAACAAGGGAAGTGGGAATTAGAACAGAAAAATAAGGGAGCCAGCAGCTTGTGTGGTGAAGGCAGTAGACTCCCACACAGCCAACCATAATTTGATTTCTGGACCTTGTGGCTTGAAAATCAGGCCATCCCCTCTGGTGACTTCTCACTTTTCCTCTCTCACTCTGTGCTGAGCACATGCACCCTATGGCAAAGAAAAGAAAAAGGGTAGGAAGTGGAGGTGGCTAGATCACATGTAGGGCCTTGCATACCAAATTTATCATTTTCTTCTAAAAACTTGAGTTACCAATTTCTAAAATGCTTAGAAAGCACAGCCAATGAGATTTGATAGAGTATAGCTAGACAGCAACTGCACAGGTGTTTAAGTTTTTCCACCCCAGGTGTGTCTAGAAGAAAAAGTGAGAGGAAAAAAAATCAACAGGGCATGGACACGCTCAGTGTTTTTCAAGCCACTGAGGCCAGGATAGAATTCTGGTCTGTCAATGTAGGATCTGGATTTCTCTGCAGTGTAACTGCTGTACTACAGACCACCAGCCCTCTTTGTTTTTAAAGGATTAAGACATTCCCCACTGGAGAATAAGTCCGAGGTAGGAAAACTGGCTGAAAACAAGTATCAACAGTCTCAAGGAACTGTCAATACTGCCTACAGGATGATCAAAACCTACTGAGTTTTACATATGGTGTGCTGACAAGTTTTGGTGTAGGGGTACAGGGAGTGCAGCCTTACTCTTAGAAATGAAGGGAGATGGGGGTTGGCAAAGTAATTAGACAAGTCTCCCAGTCTTGCTATAAATATAAAGCAGAACAAGTTTGGAATGATAAGGATGTGCAATCTTAAGTCATTCTTTTCATGATAATACATTCATTACAGGTTCAAACCCAGTACTTTCAAGTGCTATTCCACAGCACGGTAGGTTATGAACATACCATTTAGTTCTCTGGCACAAGTTAGCATTATTATGTATTCTCTAGGGGTCAGTAAATTAAGTTCCTCTTGAAGCATATGGGGTAGAGATGGAAGACTTCTGCAACCAATCACAAACCACTGCACACTAGATTTGTCCAGTATTTTTTTAGACTACTCTAGCAAAACTGGGAGAATTCTTTTAAGAGATTTTTGCTGTATGTGCCGACACTTGCTGGAGTCAGACAGAAAACAAGGTTATCACCCCCCCGTATGGGTTATGGCTGTGCCACAATTCCCTTATACGCTCCTCTCGGGATCTGCACAAGCACACACACCATTTTTTTTTTTTTTTTTGGAGAGGTTTTTGCTATAGGGTGCATGCGCTCGCCAGAGACAGAGACAGAGACAGGAAGCGAGAAATCACCCCCAAGGAGGGATGGCCATGCCGCGATCCCCTCCTCCATTCTCCTCTCAGGATCTTGGGCACGCAAGCACACGCACCTGGCGTGAGTTTAAGCCACCGGGTCCGGGACTCGAACCGTGGTTGACCACGTGGGAGTCCAGCAACATGGCCATTATGCTAACTGCTGGTCCCCACACACCCATTTTAAGCTGCCAAGCCCAGGGCTTGAACAGTGGACTATGTGGAAGTCCAGTGATTTAACCATTATGCCATCTGCTGGTCTCACAAAATTGGGTGAATTCAAAGTGGAATCAAAAGATCCACATCGCCCTAACCACATGCTGCTTTGGTTGCATTAGACACTGCATCCCTTTCAAGTAGAAGGTTGGGCAGAAAGAACAAAGCAATTTATAGCTCCTTTGTATAGTCTTGCAAAGTTAGTCTCTCTTTAGAGTCTAAAGTAAGTTTACACTGTGGGACCAATGGGTGGGGTGGTGGGTAAGGCACTAGACGCTTGCACATGGCCAACCAAGGTTTAAGTCCTGGACCTGGTGGCTTGTTTTCTCACTCTCTGGTCAAATTAAAATTAATAAATAAAATTAAGTAAATAAAAGAATAAAGTGGGTTTACACAAGACTGCTAAGCTTTTAACTTTGCTATACTTGAAATACTCACCCCAAGTTATAAAGTTAGGAGATAGATTCCTGCTTTAATACAGGACTAACTTCTGAACACACAAAATCAGTCCTACCCACCTCTTATTGTAAAATTAGCAGGACGAGCGTCTTTAGACTCTGCAGTATGATCAACTGCCTTCAGGATCTCTCGCAACCAGGACTCTGGTGGCAAGCTTTCTCATCTGCATCTAAGTAAGCTTAGGATTGCGAAAATGTTCCAAAGCAGTCAGCAAGGGGTTGGAAATACGGGTAAATCTTTAAGTGGTTTTTAAAAATTCATTTTTGCCTCCACACAGAGCTTTAGTTGAATCAAGAAACCAGATAACTACACTGGGACACTAGGGTTTCCTCAAGAGGGAAAAGGAATCTTGAGAGTGCAAAAACTACTACTGGGAATGATTCCTTCAGGAGACCTGTGCTTATCTAGAGAACACCAGGTATTTCAGCATGACAAACAACATGTCACAAGTTTTTCTTGCTATGCCTAGCAACATTCTTCCCAATTTAGAAGACCGTGGTCTTTGATTACGAAAATTCTTAGTTCCAATAACACAAGGAGAAATTAAATTATATTAATTAATATTAAATTAATAAATTGGATCTTTTGTCTCAGCATAAAAAAGGAAAATTAAGTCCCCTGGGCCTGCAGGTGGCAGGGAAGTTAGGGTGGCTAGATCTCACATGATTATGTAGTTGAGTCCTGGAGCTTGAAACTTCTGGCGACTTGAAAATTACATTGGGATCTATGTGTGGGCATGCCCAAAATCTCCAGAAGAGAACGGAGAAAAGTTTGTAGCATGGTCATCCTCCCAGGGAGTGATTCTTCACTCTTTTCAAAAGAATCGAAATCCTGGGACCAGCAGTTAGCATAATGCCTATGTCGCTGGACTCCCATGTAGTTGACCACGGTTCGCGTCCTGGACCCAGTGGCTTAAAACTCACGCCGGGCGCATGGCATGCATGCTCAAGATCCCAAGAGGAGAATAGAGAAGGGATTGTGGTGTGGCCATCCCCCTGGTGGGAGATTTTTCGCTGTCTCTCTGGCGAGTGCACGCGCCCTATGGCAAAAACTTCTCCAAAAAAAAAAAAAAGAATCAAAATCCTCAAAGTCTTCAAACTAAGACGGATATCCCACATCTCAAAACAAAGGTAACAATCTGCTATAAATTTGTGGATGCTACTTTAAGTTGCATACAACTACTTCAAGTATCACAATGTTTATTGATAGATACAAGTTGGGCAGAAAGAACAAAGCAATTTATAGCTCCTTTGTATAGTCTTGCAAAGTTAGTCTCTCTTTAGAGTCTAAAGTAAGTTTACACTGTGGGACCAATGGGTGGGGTGGTGGGTAAGGCACTAGACGCTTGCACATGGCCAACCAAGGTTTAAGTCCTGGACCTGGTGGCTTGTTTTCTCACTCTCTGGTCAAATTAAAATTAATAAATAAAATTAAGTAAATAAAAGAATAAAGTGGGTTTACACAAGACTGCTAAGCTTTTAACTTTGCTATACTTGAAATACTCACCCCAAGTTATAAAGTTAGGAGATAGATTCCTGCTTTAATACAGGACTAACTTCTGAACACACAAAATCAGTCCTACCCACCTCTTATTGTAAAATTAGCAGGACGAGCGTCTTTAGACTCTGCAGTATGATCAACTGCCTTCAGGATCTCTCGCAACCAGGACTCTGGTGGCAAGCTTTCTCATCTGCATCTAAGTAAGCTTAGGATTGCGAAAATGTTCCAAAGCAGTCAGCAAGGGGTTGGAAATACGGGTAAATCTTTAAGTGGTTTTTAAAAATTCATTTTTGCCTCCACACAGAGCTTTAGTTGAATCAAGAAACCAGATAACTACACTGGGACACTAGGGTTTCCTCAAGAGGGAAAAGGAATCTTGAGAGTGCAAAAACTACTACTGGGAATGATTCCTTCAGGAGACCTGTGCTTATCTAGAGAACACCAGGTATTTCAGCATGACAAACAACATGTCACAAGTTTTTCTTGCTATGCCTAGCAACATTCTTCCCAATTTAGAAGACCGTGGTCTTTGATTACGAAAATTCTTAGTTCCAATAACACAAGGAGAAATTAAATTATATTAATTAATATTAAATTAATAAATTGGATCTTTTGTCTCAGCATAAAAAAGGAAAATTAAGTCCCCTGGGCCTGCAGGTGGCAGGGAAGTTAGGGTGGCTAGATCTCACATGATTATGTAGTTGAGTCCTGGAGCTTGAAACTTCTGGCGACTTGAAAATTACATTGGGATCTATGTGTGGGCATGCCCAAAATCTCCAGAAGAGAACGGAGAAAAGTTTGTAGCATGGTCATCCTCCCAGGGAGTGATTCTTCACTCTTTTCAAAAGAATCGAAATCCTGGGACCAGCAGTTAGCATAATGCCTATGTCGCTGGACTCCCATGTAGTCGACCGCAGTTCACGTCCCAGACTTGGTGGCTTAAAACTCACGCCGGGCGCATGGCATGCATGCTCAAGATCCCAAGAGGAGAATAGAGAAGGGATTGTGGTGTGGCCATCCCCCTGGTGGGAGATTTTTCGCTGTCTCTCTGGCGAGTGCACGCGCCCTATGGCAAAAACTTCTCCAAAAAAAAAAAAAAGAATCAAAATCCTCAAAGTCTTCAAACTAAGACGGATATCCCACATCTCAAAACAAAGGTAACAATCTGCTATAAATTTGTGGATGCTACTTTAAGTTGCATACAACTACTTCAAGTATCACAATGTTTATTGATAGATACAAGTATATAAAATCAGGGCATGAACATGACTTGATAAATTAAGTAGACTTAATTTCAATACTATAATAAGAGGGACCAATTCAAATTCTCACCATTTGTTTCACACCCACAAAAACCACTTCAAGGGCATTAACGATCTCTCAAAACTGATCAGTTTTGTGCAAGTAAACCATGTTTCTTTTAAAAAGACTTGTGCACTTGCCCAGGCTCAAGGATATTAAAATCTAGCACATAAAGCCCATTACTAGAGGTAGAAATACAGGCAATATACTATTACGGCAACAACCATCAATTACAGTTAAGAATTTTTCTGTAACAACCAATGGATAATCAAATATTGCAACAACTCAAGTATTACTGAGCAAAGTGCATTTCTACAGTATTCAGTGTTGCTATTCAGTTTTCTAACTTAAAACAGCCTATGATAACTGGCAGCATAGAAGGTCCTTGCAATAGACTGCCTCTGCTTGAGAACTTATGATGTAATTATTGCATGCTGCTAATATACTATCTAAACATTAAAGATACTCCTAAAATATTTGATGGTAGACTATGATTAAGACATTACACTACAAAAAAACCTTACGCAGAAGGAAATCCTAACTGACGTGCTTCTGCTTTAAATATTGTGAAAACATTACAGCGGAATGAATTTTCGCAGTGGTTAGGTCAAATGCAGTTACATCATAGCAACAGTATGTTTTGCACAATTTAAGGCTTTGGCTGGTTCTTTAGTCAGCTTCTTCCTCTGATTCTTCTTCTTCAGCAGTTTCTAGCCAGGTTAGCCACTGATTCACCTGATAAATTAGATTTATAATGTAACAAAATTAGTAGTATTTACAAAAGACCCCTTCCCAAAAAAGGCAATCTCAGTTTGTTTTTGAGAGAGATTTCTGCTATAGGGTACGTGTGCTTGCTGGAGAGACAGAGACAAGAAAGAAAGTGAAAAATCACCCTCCCTGGAGGAATGACCATACAGCAATCGCTTCTCCTCCATTCTCCTCTCAGGATCTTGAGCGCTCAGGCACACGTGCCCAGCCTAAGTGTTTAAGTCGTCAGGTCCAGGACTTGAACTGTGGTCGGCTACATGGGAGTCCAGCAATGCAACCACTATACATCTGCCGGTTCCCGGTAGCCTAACTTCTGATTTAGGATATGACTGGAATGTTAGCTAAGGACAACAAAGTTGTAAGTACTACCATACATTTTTATTGCTGGATATGCTACAAATTTACTCTCTGGACACTGGCTTTAAGCTCTAAAAAAAATAGTATACTAAAAAAATAGTATACTATTTGAAATAAAATATAAATGGTTTATAGTCAGTTAGCTCAAGCACATTTGTCAACACTTGTTGCATTTCAGGATTATTTCAGTCTAGGACAGTGGCTCCTTCAAACCTAAATATGTCATTAGCAACACTGGTACATTACTGCATATGGCTAGCAGTAATTCCAGTCCCACCCCAGACAGAGCTATGGATAAATCTTAAAGAATGAACTTTATGAAGCTCCTTTGCAAACCTTAGAAATAAAGGTAAAACAATGTTATGTGTTTTTGAAGCCGCCCCCCCCCCCCCCAGGAAAAATGACTAACTACACAGAATCATCTGGTAAATTGTGTAACCACAGACTAAATTAGAATCTTTGGGATTAAGGCCTACTTTAAACTCCCCAGGTGATTAATGCACACAATGAATTCAGAATGCCCAGATTTATTTCCATTATGTCTGTAATTCAACTACCAGAAAATCAAACTGAGAGGGACCAGCAGATGGCATGGTGGTTAAGGAGCTGGACGCTCCCACATGGTTGACCACGGTTGGAGCCCTGGACCTGGAGGCTTGCTTCTCACTTTCCCTCTCTCTTTCTCTGTCTCTCTGGTCAAATTAAAAGAAGTGAGTGAATAAATAAAATTAATTAAAAAAAAAAAATCAAACAGAAATCAAGTGATTTCTTTACTAAAATTTTAAAAACAGCTTAAACGCAAACCTGCATATTCATCCTAAGGGGCTTGATTAAAAGAAAAAATTGCTAGCTACTTGTCTTACCATTAGGAATGAAGACTGATTTCATTTCATAGCTTTACTTCATTTTGCTACCTTACTTGCCCATTTAATCACAGTACTCATAGTACATGACCATACACATGGATGAAAACAAACTACATGGAACCAGCAGTTAGCATAATGGCTATGTCACTCAACTCCCATGTAGTCCCGGACCCAGTGGCTAAAACTCGCCGGGTGCATGTGCATGCGTGCGTGCCCAAGATCCTGAGAAGAGAATGAAGAAGGGATTGTGGCATGGCAATCCCCCCCAGGGGATGATTTCTCGCTTTCTGTCTCTCTGGCGAGCGCATGCACCCTATAGCAAAAAAACCACACCTCTCCAAAAACAAAACAAAACAAAACACCAAAGAAAATGAACTACAGAGACTATGCCGCCCGTATTTCAGTTTACAAAGAAAAGTCTTCATGTGAAATGTACAAAACAATCTGAAAGGGTATCAAACACCTAAAAGACTTACCTGGAACAAAGCCTTGCCTTTCCCTGGAAACTCTTGGGTTATATCTTCTTTCCAAGCCAAGAAAGCTTCTTCTTCAATAATTTCCATGTCATAGAAATGAACAAAAAAGCGGAGCAACATGCCTAGAAAACAAAATGGAATCCTGTATTTAGTGTGCGGTTTAAGAACTGTCCCACATTCACCATTTTTCTGATATTGATGCTCTCACCTTTTGGAAAGTTGCTGTTGTAGCAGTGCACCTGAAGAGCATACAGGGCACTGACCTGGAGATCAACATGATCATGAAGGAATTTCTGCATCACTGGCTTGAAAGAAAGAAGCAGTTGTTTTTCCTGCTCTAACTGTTCTTTGGAAGGAGCAGAGGAAGAATCTGTTTCATCGCTGGGTGGGTTTACTTCACTAGAAATATACTGTAAGAAGCTGGACAGAAACAGGCCTAATTAGAACACAAGTTTTCAAAAGAAACCTTGCAAACTTGTGTTTTTCTAACAAATAAAACATAAATATATGTAAAAGACCATTTATGTTACCTAGTCATTAAGATGTTCACAAATCCTTTATCTACATGAAGTTTGGGAGAGATGTTATCTTTAATCCATTTATATATGGTTTGAGGGGATGGATCCAACTTTATTTGCTTCAACAATTCCTTCTCCAATTTGAGGAGTGGGAATAAGAAACTCAGTCCTTTTCCTTCCAAAATCTCCAACATGCGGTCCTTATTCTGATCAATTTCTGAAGAAAAAAAAAACGTGTATCAGAAGGCAGAGCTTCCCAATGATTTCCCAAGTATACAAACTTCATGTAAAACAATAATAAAAACCCTTAGCAAATGCAACCTCTGAACATATGGATCAAATGGAAATACTAACAACTTAATGTTAATAATTTTTTTATTGGGCCATCAAGTCATGTATTTTATTGTTTTTCTATGCAAAAATGTGTCATGACTTTCCTGACAACTCAGTTAAGATGGTGAGATTTATCCATGGTAATGTTTTGGTTTTTTTTTTTTTTTTTTTTGAAAGGTTTTTCACTATAGGCATTATAGGGCGCGTGCACTCGCCAGAGACGGAAAGCAAGAAATCACCCCCTAGGGGGGATGGCCACGCCGCAATCCCTTCTCCTCCATTCTCCTCTCGGGATCTTGGGCACGCACGCACATGCGCCCAGCGTGGGTTTTTAAGCCACCAAGTCCGGGACGCGAACTGCAGTCGACTACGTGGGAGTTCAGCGACATAGCCATTACGCTAACTGCTGGTTCCCTATCCATGGTAATGTTTATCATCATGTGGCAGGACAATCAGGCTGACCTATAAAAATCCATACCATGTACTAAGAATATGTTTAATATTAAAAAAAAAAAAAAAAAGCCAGCATTTCTTACCTGGAAGCATTTTCTGCATATTGACCTTGCTTTGTTGAAAAAGTTCTGTTAACCATTCTCGATCTTGTAATTTAGCTAACTGCTGAAGACATAGTAAGAAGAGAGGAAAATGGGTGCCACTTTCCAGTGGTTGAGCTAGTTCTGAAATGCTCACCAACTCTGAAATGATGGCACGAGCTGCAAACTGTGCTAAATATGATTTCACCAAGGGGATGTCAACCTCCAGCTTAGGGCACTGGTCCAATACATTCAGGAAAGCCTTAGAAGAAACATACAACAACTTATTAGTTTTCAAATGTGAATTAAGAGAATTCTGATCACACAATCAAGAAAGTGTTCTACCTGCATGAAATTGTCGCTTGTGGCTATTCCTTCCTGCTTGAGTAAACTGATCAAAGAACTTGCTTTTTCTTTATCTTCGTCACTTCTGTCTAGTGACAAAATGATTACTTTGCTTAACATCTCAGGAAGAAAGTGTTTAGGAGCCCTCATTTCTCTTACACCACTGACAGCCTCATTTGCATTTCCACTATTTAGATATTCAGTCACAACAGTTTCCTAAAAAGAACACAGTACAAATTATCTTTTAGTTGTTTTCTCCATCACATATACCAAGAGTCAGAACCATTTAATGGGAATATTTAAAACTTACAGTTAGTTTAAGTAGTTCTTCCTTTGATGGTGGTGGCTTTTTGCTGGTCTTGGCAGGCTTTTCCTGGATAAGTGGTGGATTAGTTTTGAGACCAAGTTGAGGTGTCTGAAACAATCAACATGACACAGGAATACTTACATTTAATTCATTTAAGAGGAGCATGAAACGTTAGACGAAGAATACACTATAAACTAACATGTCTTTAGGCATCTTCGGATAGCATTAGAACAATAATGTCAAACTATGGTCTATACCTGTCCCAGAGGTGGTGTTTGAGTGCGTGGTGGTTGTGCACTAGGAGGAATCATAGTTATCTGGGGCTGAAGCTTTGGCACTTGATTTTTATTCATTAGGAACGACTGAGCAGGCCTCAGGCTAATCTGAAATTGAAAACAAATCAAAACACATATCCAAGTTGACAGCATGCAGTTGGGTTAACATATTAAAGGTTACATGTCTAACCCTAAAATTAATCCTATACAACAAATATAGAATTTAGTATACAAATGTTTCTCTAAATAAACTAAAAAGGTTGTTAGCGGTTTAATTTCTGGTAACAAAATCAAAGACCTGACCCACAAAAGAATAAGGTACCGATATTATAAATGTCACGTTTGTACCATAATTCTTCTATGATTAGCACCACTAACATATTCATATAAAAACCAGCAAATTGAACTAGAATTTAGAAAATGCTTGCATTATTCTTAAATTACCCTACTTACAAGGAAACAATTATCTTGACAATCGTTTCTCTTGCTCTGACTAATAAAGACTTTAAAAGATTTGCCCTCATATCTCATAATCTTCGCTCATAGGACGCTGGATATCCAAAGAAAGAAACAGTAGTACAGAAAAGAAAGAAAAAGTAAAGAATTCCAGCATAAGTCCTCTTAATAACGCGTCTTTTTATAATCATCGGGCAATAGATTTCTGAATTGACAAACTATGGTATATAAGTAACACAGGCAAATGTATGTACCTCATCTGCATTAAGCTGTCCTTTCTTAGAAAACCGAGGTGGCATATCCTTCGACTGTCCTTGTAGCTGGGATAAGAGTCCCTGACTCTGGTTATGGTAGAGCTGGCTTAGCCCCTATTCAGAAAGGGAGAAAGAAAGTCTAGATAAAAAGGGGGTCCACAAATTATGGTAATCAAGTACCAAAGAGATGAGCCAAGCCATAAAGAAAGCTTCATTGAATCTGCCCAGAGAAAGTAAGATGAAACAGGGAAGAATAAAAAATCTAACCTAACGGTCAAATATTTCAAGTGATGTGATTTACTATACTTCACTAATCTTAAAAATTAGCATTTCAGTTTGAAGTAATTGTCAGATGCAATTTGGTTTAGAACACACACCCCTAAAATAGCTGCATTTTTAAAAAAGGAAAACAAAAGCACATGTATCATACATTACACTTACTGCCTAAATACTCTTGTTTTCTTACCTGGCTTTTCATAAACTTGCCTCCCATCTCTCCAAATTGCGACTGTGTGGGAGGCATGATGTGTCCCCCATGGCCATTGAAGAGTTGATTTGAACGATGACGTCCCATGGTGGGTGAAAATCGATCCTGGATAACTCCTGGACCAGTACCAATTCCGCTACCTTAGAAGTAAATATATAAACAACGCTTACAACTCTATTAAAACGTTAAACTAATTTTTTAGTTTAACCAAACCACTGTTTTGTTCACAATTACCTGGCATTTGTCCAAACATATCAGCAAGTCCTCCAAGTGGGTCCCTATCCATTTTCATCCTGGGTGGCATGAACGGTCCCTCCAGAAAGAAGTCACTTCTCATCCCTTGAGCCATAGGAGCAGGAATAAACACTCCTAGATCCTTTAGACATGAAGTAGATAAAACATTTTTGTCTACAGATACTATTTTATTTAAAACTAAAAAATTCGTACGTGAAGAAACAAAAACTTCTAGAAATCAGTCTGTTATTTCTATAAATAATTTCTTTGAAAAATGGTAACCATACCACTAAGATGAGACAGTGTCAAGTGTTAAGGGGGTCCTGTGCTACTATAAAAATACTTTATGTTTCTATGGGATTAAATACATGAACTTACTTTTACTGCATCTTGACGGATTTGATTGATCGTCTTTGGTCCATTGTCAAGAAAAGCCTTGCGAGGAACCCAATGGTGTTCTCGCAACTCTACGGTATCCTTTAATTTAAAAATTGTATAAATTTTATTTTAGGATCTCATTTTAAATAGAAAATCAGCTTACCAATGTATTTAAAGAAACCAGTTTTACCTGCAGCAGGAAACGAATCCTCGCTGGCAATTCCTTACTTAACATCAAGGAGCACATTCGGGCAAAGTACTGATCCATTAAGGACTGATAAAAAGAAAAACATGTAATAGGAAGATTTAGCGAAAATGTGTACTTTTTGAGAGGTTTTTGCTATAGGGCATATGCGCTCACCAGAAAGACAGAGTGCGAAAAGAGACAGAAAGCAAGAAATCACCCCAAACCATGCCACAATCCTTTCTCCTCTAGGGATGTTGGGCACACATGCACAAGTGCCCTGCGTGAGTTTAGGCCAACAGGTCCGGGACTTGAACTGTGGTCAACTACATGGGAGTTCAGCTACACAGCCATTGCACCAACTGCTGGTCCCACAAATGTGTACTTTTAAAGGCTTTGAGTAACATAAACTACTTATATTGCTTCTATGGCAACATACATACCTTGGCTCGTTCATGGTCTAATCTAGGTCCCACTGTCCTCATTATCTGACAGAGGCACTCCAAATCCTCTCCCATATCTTTGAGTTGTACTCTCTTCTTCTTTTCCAAAAGCTACCAAGATAGACAAAATTTTAGTTACTCAGGTTAAGATTTAGTACTTTATCCCTGTATTTGCATTTTCTCATTCACAGTTCCCGTCTCATCTAATACAATGCTTTTTATTGACTTGTGCCAAAAAATTTTTTAAAATCCCCCAAATTAAACAATTTAACATAGGTAAGTAATTAGTCCAACCCTTAAAAATCCTACTGTAGGGCTGGCAGGTAGCATGGTGGTTAAGGCACTGAACTCTCACATGGACAACCATGGTTTGAGTCCTGGACCTGACAACCTGCTTTCTCACTTTCTCTATGATGAAATTAAAATAAATAAATAGAATTAAATGACTCTTAAAAAAGAAAGAAAATCCTGTTGTACACTTCCGCATTAAGATACTGATCTACAATGTTCACTAAGTTTCGCTATAACCTATATAATTAGCTAATCCCTCTCAAATGGCACAAAACAACGTAACTAATGTATCTCCTAATTAATGATGTATCCATCATCTACATTAAGCCTAAGCTTAAATTCCCAGTCATACTTACTGTTTTGATGCACTTATGAAGGATAGATTCATGAATAAGATCAAGCTTGCCAAGTTCTCCAATGAATTTGATGTTCCCCAACATCTTGATCTTAGCAATAGCTCTCTGTTCCTCCTCCTCTGGGAGGAGGGGATTTTCACGCTTATCATAGACTTAAAAAAAAAAACACACACACACACAATAAAATAAACAGAATTAATGAAAAATATATAGTTAGAATCAATGGAAAAGTATATGGTACTACAGAGTATCAAATATAAATCCTTACCATCAACATTTCTGGTTCGGTTCTCAAATTCATCTTGTAATTTGGAAATTAGGAGGCGTCTGAATGTCTGGGAACAAAATACACTTGTCAGGCTTTATTAATGAAGTATTTCAAAATCAACCTGAAAATAAGCAAACTATCACTTACTGTGCTTTGCTTCTGTCCTGGTTGACCCTCTGCTGCTGGGCCATCAAAGTTTGGTGCATCTTCTGCCAATCGCAGACATAGCTGAGCATACAATGAGCTATACTTTGGCTCTTCTAAGGCTTTGTCCACAATCTACAGATTAAAAACAAACAAACAGAACTAAATACAAAAATTAAAAGAAAAATCCTTTATAAACTTAATACTTTCTTGTGGTTTTAAGGATCTTAAATTTTACAACAAATTTATGAACTTTGACAAATACATGGTCTCATCTACATTATATAAATAAGAACACATCTCTTGTACATTTTATTGTATAACTAGCTAACACATATAAAGTGCTTAGCATAAATCCTAGAAAAATTTCAGCTATTAGGGATACCAAGAATATCTAGTTATAAGATTTCATTGGTCAACATGTCTCCCCTGTGGGAAATTAAGACAACCTGCTTAAATCTTCAAAAGCATAATATGAATAATTTAAAACTCATCTTTTAAATCTGATGCTACCATTAGTTAACATTTCTCTTTTTATCAATACTAGTATTCAAACAAGAAATACTTTAATGTAGTTCATACTTTAGAGTTTTAAGCAATAATGCAAATGTAAAAAAATAACTTGGGTTTGTTAAATATTTTCCTTTCCCTTTGAGTTAAGACTATGGTTAAAACTTACCAGCAGTATGACCCCTTTAAGGATGAGTTTAGACTCTACACTCACATTGAGGAGCTCAAGGCATAGCTTGTCAAACTTCTCAGGAGTAAGCTTATTTAATATGCTGGGGAAAGAGATTTTAAGCATCAGCAAACACACAGAGGAAAACCAGCTTTTAAACTGTAGTGAAAAATACTTTTTAAGCTGATTTTTCTTCTACTTGCTACTTTAATTTTATGACATGCGTTCTTTTTACTTACCTAACCAAAGGGATGTTATTAAATCTCTCATTGGTACTTTGATTACAATATTTATACTACATTGGTGGTTCGGTTGCTTGACAACCTTTTAAAATCTGTGAACAATCTTCTCATAATATGCATTTTCCAGATAGGTTTTGAACACTTTTTACTCCCTAATTCCCTGGGCTATATACCAGGTCAAGTAAAATTCCAGCACAAACAGGATTGTGAATTGTAATCCAATGATTCAGAACAGTTGAAAGCTCACAAATATTGATGTGCTACTCTTTAGTTTAAGATAATTCTTTAAGAAATAACTAAAAAGTCATGTGAACCCTCTGGCAATTAAAACAAAAATGGTTAACATTAGTATTCACTAAAATATACATAAATGCTAGGGATGTATCTTATCTTCCAAGTAGTATAGCATAAACACCAGAGAAATATAACTAATGCATACTTCTTCCCGACTTTTAGTAAAACAGGCCTTGACACTTACCCTCTTACTACAATCAGCAGTATGACCCCTTTAAGGATGAGTTTAGACTCTACACCCACATTGAGGAGCTCAAGGCATAGCTTGTCAAACTTCTCAGGAGTAAGCTTATTTAATACGCCTCTTACTTTCCTGAAGATTGCATCATGTCGTTCTTTTTCATTTGCGGAGTTGTTTGCTGCGGAGTTGTCATCTCGTCTAGTGCTTCGTGCAGGAATCCATTTCTGAGCGTTTTGCCCTGGGGTTTTCCCCAGGAACTCGCTAATGGATTAAAAATTAAAGAGACTAAAAGTTTTAAACATGGCATGCAGTCATATACCAAATGTCACACTGATGTGAAATCCTTCTAAACAGAAAAAGTATTCCCATAACAAAACAACTCTAGGGATAATAGTTCTCAAACTATTGTGCGTTAGAATCACCGACAAGGTTTGTGAAACCAGACAGGAAGGCCCACTCCTAGTTTCTGCTTTGAAGTTTGGGATGGGGCCTGAGAATTTCTAGTAAATATGCCCAAGGTGATGCTAATGCTGCAGGTCCAGGAGCCACACCTTGAGAATGGACACTTTTTAATATCTTATGACCGAGCTGCATAAATATCACTTCACTAATAACAATTAGTAGGCACAATAACTGCTTTTAGAAATAACATTAGTAAAAACAACACAAAGAATAAAAACTAGTTTTTCTTAGCAGTTTGAGTGTCTCAACTCACAGTACATGATTTGGTTAAGGAATAATCCAGAGCTGACATTCTATACTTAGGATTATCTAGCAGAAACCATGCCCTTTAAGATTATGATTCCTGATGTCTACTACCATAACTATATTGCTATGTATAGAAGCCTTTAAATCTAAACCTACTATTTGCAAAACTCTTGTTTTTATGTTAACCATACCTGTTGCCAGCAGTCTTGGGATAGTGCTGAGGTGCACCCCTACTTCCTCCTCCGCCCGAAGAAGCACTATTTAAAAGAAAAATAGTTTTTTTTTAAAAAACTATATACCTCAACTATGTTGCACTCAAAAGGGACAAAGGATCTCTTTATTTTGTATCTTAGAAATTACACCACAGATGTAGACTTGATCTTGGGCCTAATGAAGAGCCAAACAAATGACATTCTTCAGATGGCCAGTTATTACAGGAAAACCACGGAAAATTTAAGGACTTTTAAGATTAAAACTATAGCACATTAAGTGAATTATTTGGTGTGGTGACTTCCATATTTTTTTGACTGGCTTTTTCAAAACAATGTAACATAATCAACACTCACCTGAAACGAGAAGCACCCCCTTCTGCAATCGCACTCTCCACTTTGGCGGCTTGACAACGAAGAATCTTCAAAAGAATAATATTAATGTATGGGGTGGGGAGGGGAGGGGATGGGAGAAATGAAAAACCTAGAATGAAAAAGAGTACCGAAATCAGAAACGGCTAATATACAGATCTATAAATATTCATTCGATTATTATTTATTTCAGATCTTGGCACTGCAGTTGACTGAACTTTCACTGCATTGCAGGGCTCATAAGACTAAAATAGAATGTTCTCAAAATACAAATGGACAATAAAACTTTATTTTGTTTAGCCACCTGGAAACTACTTCGTGTTAAAGGATGTGAACAGCTTTCATATAGAATATAAGAACATCTGCAACTGCTAGGAAGGAATCTTTTCAAAAGACCACACTCTGCCGCCTTTACAAACTGAGCACTGAGCTCCGTGACAGAAAGCCCAACTCTTAACGTAGGCAGCATTTCGTGAAACATGTCTGCTACAGTCATCTTTACCGCCGGGCGATGAGCCCGACAGACTGGACCCGGCGGCCCCACAGGCCTCACAGCAGGCCCGCTCAGTCCACCCTTCGGGCCCCCGCCCCACCACCGGCATGTGGGAAGACGCGGGCGGCAGGGACAGGGGTGCACAGCGGCTGCCACCAGGAAGGCGGAAAACCAGGGCCACAACATGGCAGCAGGAACCTCCGCCCCGTTTTTCCCTTCCTGGGAACAAAAGAGTAGTGGATTCCTCCCACCGAGCTCGAGTTAGGGAAGTGCTTCCGACAGCCGCCCCGCGAGGACCGGGTCCCTCGGCGGGGAGCAGCAGCAGAGGCCGCCCCCGCGGTCCAGCGCCCGGCCCTTTGTTCTCCAGGCAGGAAGGCGGCCTCCGGCCCGCCCGCGCTCCGAGCCCCCTCCCACACCGTGACTCCCCGGGGCCTGACAGCCGCCTCGCCACCGCCTTCCGGGCTGAAAGAGGGGCAGAAACGCTCCCTCCCTCTTCCCTACCCCGCGAAGGGCAGCCCGGCCGCCAGCCGGCCACAC